>NC_045171.1:25789265-25861765 GCF_900700415.2 Clupea harengus | reverse complement strand
ATGACATTGGACATTCATTACCATTTAGTTGCTTATCACTGCATACTGATGAAGTAATATGATCATTGCTGAAAAATACACATTACCATTATATTGCTGCATTCTAAGTAGAATTCAATTCAACAAAAATGTCACATTTCCCCCAAAATACTTGCATATAGGTAGGTGTGTCTTTTAATGCTATGACACAAAACTATCACCAGAGGGCACTAGACATCAATTCATGGTGCATACAATGATGACTGCTGGTTAAGCTTTGCTTTACTGCTTGGTTCTTTAAAATGAGTGTGGACTCCAGAACCTACCATGCAGATCTCTGTGGCCACCAGGTAGCACAGCCTGTTGAACCAGCGCACATATGCTTCAAGGTTGGTGGTTGATTTACTCTGCTCGCTGAAGCAAGGCTGTCAATGGAAGACACATTCCATCTGGTTAACTTCAGCGAAGACACACAGAATGGCAGTAATGACCTCACACCTCTGTGACAACTCTCCTGTTAAAATAGTAGCTTTAGGAGACTTTAATGGGCTGCCCCTTCAGAAATGGACAACACCTTACTCATCTGTGCACGAGCTGGCACATGTTTTATACAGTCTGCAGCTGGCTCATCATTACAGACCCTAGTGCTCTCATGACCTATTCACCTCTCAACAGACAACCTCACCGCTCAACAGCTCTTTACTTTTCATAGACTGCCTACAACATCACTCGCTAAAAAGCATCTCAGGTGAAGTCAATTGGGGACAGTGGTAGTTAGTTGTCAAATCTAACATATTATGTCAAATGCCCTTTTGTCTCTCATCAGTAGAAATAAATTAGGAATCCTTTACTTCACATTGTTGCCCTGTTACACTGTCACAGCGTCATTGGTTATATACAATAGGAAACTACACCATTGAATCCAGTATACTGTGGTATAGTGAATATAGCTGAATGATTCTGTTTTGGTTGTAAAATGAAACATAGAATGGTTATTGACAGTTTCTGATTTCTATCAAAATGAGAACAGTAGATATTCTTGTCTGCTGAAAAAAAATACTCATTCGTAGCAAATGTACCTTGGTGGTGTCCAGGGGGTCTTTCTGTACAAAAGCCTGGACAAATTCTTCAGGTCCAATGTGCCTCAAATGCTCCTGTAAAGTAAACACATTTAAAAAATCTCAACTAATTCACGTATTTACAAAGCAAGCGTTTAACACATGCACATTTAGAACCTCATGTCACCAAATATTATCCATTAGGTATAAACACACACATTGATGCTTCAATTACTCAGACACATACTCTTTTTCTGACTGTTTTACTTTCTCTCACTCATAGAGAGAGAGAGGAGAGAGAGAGAGAGCGAGAGAGAGAGAGAGAGAGAGAGAGAGCTGAAGCACTAAAGAATGCAGGGGCATGTGTGGACGTACAAGTCTAAATCAGCCCTGATGCCTTTCGTTTTCTAATTCAATTTGCTCGCCTGCATCTACACCTAATACTGTCACGCAAAGTGAAAGAATGTGTGTAAATGTGTGTGTGAGTGAGTGCGTGTAAATGTGTGTGTGTGTGTGTGTGTGTGTGTGTAAATGTGTGTGTGAGTGTGTGTGTGTGTAAATGTGTGTGTGAGTGTGTGTGTGTGTGTAAATGTGTGTGTGAGTGAGTGTGTGTGTAAATGTGTGTGTGAGTGTGTGTGTGAGTCTCGTGGCGTGGCGTAAAACTGTCAGGTCACATTCCGTCAGCGCCAGTTCACTCCCCGCTCACTCTGCAGCCCTCGGGGCAGTGGAGTGACTTCCGGGATGATGTCACAGTCTCGGCCGAGAGTGCACGCTTTCACAACACCCTCACTAGGATCCAAATATACACTCATATCAGCCCCGTGACAGCAGGGAGAGAGGCTTTTATTCTGGCTTCTAACAGCCATCTATTCTTATCCAGAATGTTTCATTTGTGCCCTCACTCTGCTCAGCTGCAGGCTAAAACTAACAGCCCTTAATAAAAACATCTAATAATAGCCGGTAATGAAGCTAATGGGACCAGAGATTTCAGGGTCTTGGTGGCGTAAGGTACGCATCAACCTGATTCAAGTCGGAAGACGTTTTAAACCAGACTCCTTTATGCCTCCTTTTCTTTGTCCTTTTTTCTCATCTTCTGTACGCATCCTCCCCATGATGAACCTCGCTCCTGCTCTGACCCCTGACCTCACATGACCCCTGACCTCACATGACCCCTGTCCCAACCCGCACTGCAGCGCTCTGCCCCACAGCTCTGCTTCCTGCTCACCAGCTCGATGTGTGTGAGCTGCTGGGCCAGCGTGAAAGGGTCGTTGCAGATGCTGATCATGTCCTTCTGGAGGGGCGCAGGCTTGGTCTTGAAGGCCACCAGTTTGTCGGAGACAGAGGTCGTGACCTTGACGATGCCCTCGTCCCCCTGGGCCATGGCTGCCAGCTTGGCATTGAGATTCTGGAGCACCTGGTTCAGCTTCTTCCTGTAAGCCTGCCAAGACAAAGCACAGGCTTTGGTATCAAATCGTCTTTTATTGTTGCCATTAAAAGACATTCACAAGTAGTATATTTGGTATATTTACAATGTTTCTGTGACAGTAATCCAAGATTTCACATGGCTTTGTCTGCTTGGCCCCTGTTACAGCCAGCATGTACAGCTCTCTTTTGTGTGTGTGTCTACGCCCCACGCCTACCTGTGCAGAGGGATCCGTGTGTTCCTGGCTGCTCTCCCCTAAAACAGGAGGAGTGTGTGTGGGGCCACTAGGTCAAGAAGCAGTGCTAATCACCCTGTGGGTCATCAATTACCCAGCACTCCTCCTGTGCCCAGTGCCACCACAAATAGCAGCACATTCATCATGCTTTCACCAGCCTCTTCTGCTTCTGTCTGTCCTCTCTCCATCTTTCTCTCCATCTCACACTCCCCCTCCCCAGTCTCTTTCACCCTCCGTGTTTGTCTCGTTCTTTCTGTCTCCTCTCTCCACAGCAGCAAGACTGGTGCTGCGATCTCCCACTGTGCCCCCAGCGCTCTCCTCCTCCTCCTCCTCCTCTTCCTCCTCCTCCTCCACCTCCGCTCCCCTCAGAGCTCCCAATCCCATTAGTCTTCCTCCACATCTGAGTATCACTGCCGCTCGCTCTCTGGGTTTCAGCTCCCTCCCCCTTTGAGTGTCCTGCCCTCTCCCCTTCATCTGTTTGTTTTCTTCTCTGGCCTTTCTTTCTGTCCTTTTCTCAGCATCATCTTCTCCCTCTTCATCTTCTCCACGCTCACTGCGTTTTACTCTCCAGATGACATCAGATGACATGCTGGAGAGTTAATGTCCTCATGTACCTCATTAACCAGAGAAACACACGGAAATAACATTGCCCTGACTCCCAGGCCTGCCCACATTACCTCATCACACGGGGCTATCCTGTGGACCAGGTCCTTCAGCTGGGCCACCATCTTCTCCTCCCGGAAATCGGACGGGAAGGTCTCGGCCCACTCGGTCAACAGCTGCAGGATTTTGGGACCAAACTTCTTCACCTTGGCCTGGAAATAGCAAAGGGACTCAATAAAAGTCACAGCAGCACTCTAACAGCTCTAGCTGTGGGCAGAACACACATCTCTAGTGCTCTGGAAGGAATAACACAGAACACAGAACACACAACACACAGCTCCAGTGCTCTGGAAGGAAGCAAGAACACAGAACACACATCTCCAGTGCTCTGGAAGGAAGAACACACAGAACACAGAACACACAACACACAGCTCCAGTGCTCTGGAAGGAATAACACAGAACACAGAACACACAGCACACAGCTCCAGTGCTCTGGAAGGAATAACACAGAACACAGAACACACAGCACACAGCTCCAGTGCTCTGGAAGGAAGCAAGATCACAGAACACAGAACACAGAACACAGAACACACAACACACAACACACAACTCCAGTGCTCTGGAAGGAAGCAAGCAAGCAAAGAGAATGAACAGGGAAGGGATGGAGAGGATATCAAAGCTGGCCCAAATATGTCAGGCATTACATTTGAGTCTGACTGAAACCTCATCAAACATTTTGTTCTTTCATATCTGGTACTCTGGATGGAGATGTGAGACACGCACACACAACACACATAGACGCACACCACACACACACACACACATAGACGCACACACACACACACACACACACACACAGAGACGCACACACACACACACATAAACGCATATTCACACACACAGACACACACACACACACACACACACAGTGTGGCTTGAGTGGGACACTGACCGCGTCCAGGGGCATCTGTTCCAGGTGCTGCTGCTGGATGCAGAGTTGGCAGACCCGTGCCAGCAGCTCGTGGGGGGGGATGAAGAGGCGTGAACTGAGCAGGAATGTGAACACGTACGCTTTCTGGGGAGAGGAAGTACAGCCAGTGAAAGAGGAGGCAGAGACACAGGAGAAAACATGCAATGCTTTTTGGGACTGGTTTGCTGTACCTTGTTGGTTAGAATGTAAGGAATGGCAAAGAGTAGGTATTTAACCTTTGTAACTTTTCACATATCCTCACTGTTGAAATCTAACCATTCTATTGAATAACATAGCCTGAAAAATATGTTTGTTGTGCACCTGTGCTAAATTGATCACAAACATTTTTCATCATTTACCAGTAAATCAACTTTGATGCAGTGGTTTGTTAAATTGTTTAACTAGATATATAGCTAGATATGTCTTTACATATGACAATGTGCCCAATGACATCCTACCATCCATTTGGAGGCCTTAAGATAGGAGAGCTAGTTGGTCTTCGCCACTTTTGTGTTCAGTGCATTCAAGCTCTTATTACATTTAACACGACACTTTTTAAGAACATAGTTATTGTAGGTATAAGTAGTGCGATTGCTCTTCAGTTTGATTTATTTTCTTTATTCCATCTGTTTCTTGGCGCTGCTTCTGCTCTTCATAGATGTCGACACTGAAGAGGTGTAGACTCAAAGCACTTTTTTGGGCAATAGCTCGTCAACCACTTCACCGTCAATTAGGATTTTGTTATTGCAAGTTGGCCACTAGGAGGCGCATGACTTTGAGCTCATTATGACTCATTTGTGGAGTAGCACCACCCAGTGAATAATGTTCAATGCAGACATTGAGCGCTTCATTAGCCAATATCTTGTGTATCTTTCGTTCATTTCGACTTTTTATGGCAGATAGAATTAATGTTAAGGTATGGTCCATTCCTTGTCTTAGTCCTACCAAAAATGACCTATTAGAAGACTATACCACTAAATGAAGACTATAGTCTTCTAATAGGTCCTCTTCGAAGCAAGTCATCAAAGTATTATTGCAATTCTTTACACTTAAAGCATGGAGGATGGGTTGAATTAGTTAACATTTAAGTCTTTTAACCTTCAACTTAATAAATGGACAGATGACTCAATGTTTTACCTTGATCTGGGTAAATTCTGTAGCTTATTGCACACAATAAATGAAGACTGTCAACTCATCTGGAATATTGTTTCACCTATCATAAAGCCTACTGTGTGCTCTATGCTCTTGTGTTAATGCTGTATAATCTATCATTTTAAATATTGTTTCACCTATCATAAAGCCTACTGTGTGCTCTATGCTCTTGTGTTAATGCTGTATAATCTATCATTTTAAATATTGTTTCATCGATCATGAAGCCTACTGTGTGCTCTATGCTCTTGTGTTAATGCTGTATGATCTATCATTTTAAATATTGTTTCATCGATCATAAAGCCTACTGTGTGCTCTATGCTCTTGTGTTAATGCTGTATGATCTATCATTTTAAATATTGTTTCATCGATCATAAAGCCTACTGTGTGCTCTATGCTCTTGTGTTAATGCTGTATAATCTGTCTTTTGATGGCAAGGGTTGGCGATCCTCTGCTGCTGTTGAGCAATCATACTTTTTCACATTTTCTCATGGAAATGCATCTCTAGTGTAACGTCTAGTCTAGTCTCCCCAAACCATCAGTGTTTAATATAATTGTGATGAGAGGTGAGCCACACATAGAACCTGACTGATCCAATAAGGCTCATAAGTGCGGTCACATCCTGGCTCTAACACTCAAGCACTGTGTCCATGCTTCACAGGCCTACAGATGTTTCAGTCACACGGAACACAATAGAATAGGCCCATTGTCCACATTGCAACCATCTGAAACTACTGATTTTCCTTGGCGGTCCAAGTGGGTGACAGGGTTCTGTGGTTTCTGTGGGGATGCAGGCACTTACCTCCGGGTAGTAGTCTGTGGTAGGCACCAGGTGCTGTATGAGCGTGTCCAGGGAGGCGGAGGAGATGGGGGGGCTCTCGCTAAATCCAGTCCCTGGGCCAGGACCCTCCTGAGGGGGCTCCTCTCCGGAGGCCAAAGGGGGGCCCATGCCACTGGGAGCAAACATAGTGCTGGGGCAGGCAGTTTGGGGCATTCCTGTCTGAGACAGAGAGAGGGAGAGAGAGAGAGAGAGAAGAGACAGAGAGAGAGAGACAGAGAGAGAGAGAGAGAGAGAGAGAGAGACAGAGAGAGAGAGAGAGAGAGGGTGAAGAGGAGGGAAGAGAGAGAGAGAGAGAGGAGAGAGAGACAGAGAGAGAGAGAGAGAGAGAGACAGAGAGGGGAGAGAGAGAGAGAGACAGAGAGAGAGAGAGAGAGAGAGACAGAGAGAAAGAGAGAGAGAGAGAGAGAGGGTGAAGAGGAGGAGAGAGAGAGAGAGAGAGAGAGAGACAGAGAGAGGGTGAAGAGGAGGAGAGAGAGAGAGAGAGAGAGAGACAGACAGACAGAGAACAGGCCTGTGACTCACACGTGTGAAATACACCACCCAAACCCAACAGAATCTTTTTGTTTTTTTGACCATCACTGCAAGCTGATTCAGTGTTCCCAGCTGTCCGACGCTGTTCCCATGTTCTGATTGTTATTCTAATGGGCTGATCTGAGAGCAGTTCCCCCTTGTTAGACGGTCAAACCAACACAACCGCAATCTGGCGCCACAACGTGCCACTATTTCCATGGCAGCTGTTCAAGGCTAGTGTGCCAGCAGACTAGCATGCTATTCCCATAAGGTGTATCATACGTGAGACAAGCCTCTTGGCCACAATGCAAAACACAGTGCAAGTCAGTGAGCCAAATCTGAATCGGACTCAAATAGCTCCTGAAAATGAGATGCTTTGATACATAAACCTTATATTTTCACTTCTCCTTGCAGTGATACACTGGACGGACATGTTGCTGGAAGGTCCTAATCTGATCATGCTTACAGCAGGCTTCTGATCTGTGCTGTTGGAAGGGCAACATCAAGAGCACACATCCATAATGTCACTCAATGGAATTCTGTCTCACTAGCTTTGTTAAAGTACAAAATAAAAGCATATTCAAATTGCTCGTGAAGGAAATAGGTTAAGGTAAAGGTCTGGGTGCGTGTTATAATAAATAATAATGGTTAACATTAATGCTACTGTCACATCTGTAATACAGTATTAATAAAGTCAAAAGGCCTATATATGGTACCAGCTGGTCAACCAGACTCTCCATTAGTCGACCAGCAACTGGTCAAAGAAGAGCTACCTGTGATTGAACTAACCAATCTGTTAATGCAGTGCAATGTATAGAGCTGAGATGCTTCACAATGAGCCTGTGCTGACACTGTGTGTGTTCATCTGCCTAACTCCATTCCAGTGCGCCCGGCAGCAGTTGTTATGGGGACACAGTGTTAGCAGTTGTTATGGGGACACAGTATTAGCAGTTGTTATGGGGACACAGTATTAGCAGTTGTTGCGACACAGCTTCTCTCCTCGACAGCTGCACCACTGCAGAGGGGAAGTCATGCAAAATATGGGTCTAGCTGTCGCCGTGGCAATCCCAGCCCTGCTCTCGGCTGGTGAAACACTGGTCACATTAATCATTAAACACTTCTCCTCACTGAGCGCGCTCTGTAAGTACTGCCTGTCGTACTGCTACTATCTAGTACATGGCAGTGCAGCATGGCTTTAATAGACCAGCTGTACTGCGCTACGGCTGACGAGGGCGTGGGACAACCATAACCCACTGATCCCACGTCAGGTGTACAGGAATGAAGAAAGAGGACATTGTTGAGAGAGGTGTGGCAGTTAAAGGGCGATTTCTTGCTTGACAGCCTGGGAGTAAAAAAAAAAAAAACACGTCTTTGTACACCACAACCTGATTATGTTCATGCCATGCAATATAATGGCACTTAATGACCATGTGGACATTTGAACTGTAATCCAAAGTCTGTTCTCATCTTAGTTGAAATGAAGGGAAGCCCCTACAACCCGGTGAATGTTTCCCTGTAGATTGCCTACTGTGTCTACACTTGACATAGTCCTTGGACTGATAACAGGAGATTCAGTGGCAGGCGAAACACTGAAGAAACCATTTCCTCTAAAATATCAAATAACATGTTTAATCTTTTCCTCTAAAATATCAAATAACATGTTTAATCTTGATGGTGAATATACTATCGATGTTTGGGAAGTCATTAGAATCTATACAGGAAATGTGCTTAGTGTGACTGACGGCCCATATGAAGTCTTGTGAAGCTATTGATTGAAACCCCACACACTTCCGGGGTTTGTTTAGGTATTTTATAACACTAGGTTGAGTATGTTGTCACAGAACTAAGATTAAAGGGCTAGTGGTCAAAGCTATCGGCGTGCTGAGGGAGAATGCATTAAATCATGTTGAGTCCTCCCTCCTCCTCAGCCAAGGGCTCACCTCTGAGCTTCAAGCTGTGCTCAGCTCTTACAGAGGTCAGAGGTCACGGTGTCTCTCAGTAGGACATGTCTCCAGTGTCCAGCCCTCTCAACCTCCATTTGTGACTGAGCTCCCTCCCTCTCTCTCTCTCTTTCTCTCTCTCTCTCTCTCTCACACACACTTTATTTATTTAGTGGTAGTAGAGCATGAGCACAACAGAGTGGAGGGGGGATGGGTGTGGTGTTGACACACACAGTCTGTGTGATATGAGTGCCCTGCTGCTCTCTCAAGGCAGATTCTTCAACACGCCACAGACAAAGCAAACAGCTCATGCGTTTCTTCATTTCCTTCAATTGCACAGCTTCCTGCATCTGGCTATGGTGTCACCTGGGTTGTGTCACTCACTGCTCAGGCGTAATGGCCGAGAGAAAGCTCCTGGGCAGACCGTTTGTTTCTTGGGAAGAACACTAACATGAGCCAGGGCAGCACTCTGAGAGGGAAACCAAGTTTGTGCCTAGAAAGGACTCGATATGTGCACAATAGGACACATTAACAACCGCACATCTGTTCATCTCTGGGCAATAGCTAGGCTAACAGCGAAGCCAGGAGCACACATACGAGAATCAGTATTAGAAAATCAGTTTGACAACAAAGATGTGAATCCATTGTGTCTCTTAACTCTGAAGTCATTGTAGCCATAGTATGTGCAAGATATACTAAATAATAAATAAATAAAAATAAAATTGAATTGAATATACTCTGCATGCATTTCTTCTTCTTAAGGCAAACATAGCTATATGTTCTTTCCACTGATTTCAGGCAAAAAAGCATTAGGCACTGTACAAAACGACATAATATTATGCTAATATCCTCCTTGCTCGAGCATTTGATGTGGGGTGCTGTTGGCTGAGTACGTAGGAAACATGCAGACAAAAAGACTCTCTTGCCCTTGATAGACCCCAGTGTGTGGGCAACACTAAGAACATGTGGGGACAACAGAAGGAGACACACACACAGGCACGAGGGCAACGCGAGAGCCGTTGGGGGTCGATATCCTTGAAGGGAGGTGAAGAGGGGGGTTGAAGCCTGGTTTATGCTTCAACAGATCCTGCTTCTGACAGAACTCAGCTGCCCTGGCCCTGCGCTGCAGAGGACATGCATTATGCTGCATCAGAAAGAGACATGTGGAGGGGTAGAGGGTGGGATTAGGGTGCAGGGATGCCTAGAATTAAATGAAATCATGTTTGTGATGTAGTAGCCGTAAGATAGAACTCTCATCTGCTTGGTGCTGTGAGTAGTACCTTCTCTACGCCATTATTTGTACATTATTATTTATATATATATAAAGCTTCTATTCAGTCACAAGTGTGTTTGAGAGCTGGCTATAGTGTAAAATGATTAGGCCCCAAATATTAAACAAGAGTGCCTCTGCTTGTTACAAAACCAAACCTCTATTTCCCCATAAAGTAGCCCAATCGAGAGCTTAAACTCATCCATTGTGTGCATTTCAATAGGCTGTGAACTGAATTAGAAACTGTATCTTACCATGGAAAATCATTTATTTATGTCTATGTACAGTATGTGTGTATGTATTCAGAACAGAACAGGTGTTTATTAGAAACTCACGTACAACACAACTAAGTGGGGCCAAACTTAGTTTTTAAGATATAAAACCAGAAATGCCAGTATTTCCTCTTCACAGATGTTTAAAATATGTGGCTACTTGTTTCGTGTGAGAGGTGTCTAGAGTGTGTAGCAGTAGTAGTACTAGTACCACAGGCCTGTGCTAAAGCGTCGTGTGGAAGGCCATAAATCAGTGAATCACCTTCATGTGTGTAGTGTACGTATGTGTGCCCACAAGTCAGCCCAACATCAGGAAGCAGCCGCTGCTTATGTGCGTGTTCACCCCACGCGACCTCTTCAGATCTCCACTGCCTCTCCTTCCTCTTCCTCCCTCCCTGTCATCTGCTCTGCTTTCCTGAGCCCTAATTACAACTGACTTTGCAGGTGATAACTACGCCAGTGCCTCTCTTAGACCCACAGCCTGTTCTGGAGGTACAGTAAGCAATCACATGTAGGGTAGGATTTTGGAGCACAGGAACAGCTCTCCTCTTCAAAACTGTTATCCCACAACATTTAACTGGATGGATATATCAGCTAAAATGGGCTCTTCACTTGCTATACAACTCCTGTCTCTGCATCAAGACTTGCTGAATGAAAGAATATTGATTCATTTCACCACATGGAGTTCTACTATGTCTAAATGGGCTGTAATTACAAAACGGCCCCTAAACACGGCTCCTCGCTACATTTGTTCATGGACTGCATGTCAATAGTTACTGAACATGTTTCGTGGAGAAGACGATGTCTTCAATGTCAGTAGTGTGTGGTGTTATCACACTGACTGAGTACTGGTTTCTCCTTCACCGGCTTCATCAATCTTGATGTGAGTCAGCCTGTATCTAGCTCAGAGATACATGATTACATGTCCTGCTACAGAGTGGCATAGCACAATAGGCCAGCAAACATACGCAGACACAAATCTACCGTGAGACTCGTCCTCTCGTTCTACTCAGGGTGCACAATCAAACACATCTCTAAGTGCAGGTGACATGACAGATATCATGTGTATGAGTCTGCTTCAGATTACACAGATGAAGAAGGAGTTTCCTCTGCCTTGTAACATAGCAGTGACTGGAGTTCTATAGCAGTGAACTCTATTGCAGTGACTGGAGTGACTGGAGTTCTATTGCAGTGAACTCTATTGCAGTGACTGGAGCTCTATTGAACTCTATTGCAGTGACTGGAGTTCTATTGCAGTGAACTCTATTGCAGTGACTGGAGTGACTGGAGTTCTATAGCAGTGAACTCTATTGCAGTGACTGGAGCTCTATTGAACTCTATTGCAGTGACTGGAGCTCTATTGCAGTGCAGGCTACACAGAGGATGCAGGGGTCAGGTCAAAATGGCCACTGCATTCCTGGAACGTACGCAGCTAGAGCTGTCAGTCTGTGTCGGGGGAACGACCTGCTGCAAGACACGAGCTGGAGATGTCCAAGGCTGACTGGCTCTGGTGCACCTTGCAGCAAACAGACATAGCGGTACCACACTGATGCATCATCATTACATCCACTATTCAATCATGAAAACATTCAAATCAAAAGCATCATTTAATGAAATGCAACACTTGTCAACTCTTTACAGAATGACGGAATGCATTTTAAGTTTAGCTATTAGGTGTAACAATAAATGAAACAATAATATTACAGTTTCAACATTATTTTCATTTCATTTCAAGGATGAGAGTGACACCTGGCCAACACAAAAAACAGTTCCTTACAGAAACATCACCTCGGCCCCATGGCCGGCTCCTCAACCCCTCTCTCTCCCCATCAGGAGCCGTGCAGGAGCCACACTGAGGCCTTACATAACACACACGCAGTCTGAGCATGCTCATATCAGTGCGAAAGTGACTCACAAATGAACACAATCCGAGGTGGGATACACTGCACTCGAAACATATTTTGGTGGCAGAATTCTTTGATTATTTGTGATCCATAGTTCTAAATGAGATAGCACAGGCATAAAACCTGGCAACATTCTCAGACAGCACATTTTATTGATTGACTCAACAGGAAGTCAATAAAGCCAAACCCAAAGATACAAACCAAATGTAATATTTGCTGTACTGCTATTACATTACCAAGTGCCACGCAACCCCATATTTTGACCATGAAATTATGAGTGAGGAAATCATGCATTGTGTTCTTTGCAGTCTATAAACTGAAAGACTTCCATTGTGTGTTACCTTTAATACAACATGAGGAGTAAATGCAATGTATAACAATAAAACATGGAGTTCATTCTAAATGCAGGAGGATAAACTCTAACCTGTGTTAATGTGTTAATGCTATACTTGTATGGCACTACCCTTTACTTATTCAGAGCAGGTAATCCCAAGGGAGCATTTGTGTGATTGCTTCAAATGCATTGGCACTTACATCTACTCATAGCTGTGTTCAATACAATGCGCTTAACTGTCATTTATGCATTTGGTGGGTTGAGATAGAGCTGTTTAAACAAGACTGGTGAGTGTATTTTGCTTCCTCCTTCATCCTCCTCCTTCCAGAAGGGAACACCAGCCTGGTCTAAATGTAAAAATTGATTCTGATCTAAGAATGCACATTTTGGAATTCTTTTAACCGATAACCAACTGTCATATGTTGATAATGAATCATTAATAGCCCATGGTCTAGGCTGTGCTCAGCTAACATGATGCCCTGCTGGCCTCTCAAGGTTTGAATGATATCGACATAATAATTCAGATGTTTCAAAATAGCTAATCTTTTAATCTAATCAATTAATTACACATTGGTACTGACAATAAGATCAATATAATTCACAAAACAACTATGCGTTCGATCAGGGAACGTGATAAAAACACTGAGTATTAGTCGGTCTGAATGTCTAAGACCCTGCGGTAGAAGAATAGTACATTCCATTTTTTTTATCTAGTTTTGGCGAGGATGTTGCGCTGCCTCTAGGCAAGACCCAATCCTGCAGTGACCAAGGCCCTGAACACCAATGCTGCAGCCCTGCAGTGACCAAGACCCTGAACACCAATGCTGCAGTCCTGCAGTGACCAAGGCACACAATGAGCCAAACACCACACTAGCTATGCCAACGGCTCCCAGAGACAGAAGGCTGCAAGAGAACCATCTGCACACACATTCTTCTAATGTACAAAGAGCCACTCCATGTCTGTAAAGTCGTTAGTGTGTGTGTGTGTGAGTGTGTGTGTGTGTGTGTGTGTGTGCAAATTCCAAAAATGCATGTAGCCACATATGCACGTACGCACGTACGTACGCACGCACGCACGCCTGTGTGTGTGTGTGTGTGTGTACGTGCATATGTGGCTACATGCATTTTGGGAATTTGTGATGTGCTGTGCGAATGTATGATGTGCAATTAAGATTGTTAGGTGTTAAGATGTTGGTGATGCAACATCTCCTTCATTTCTTTCATTGGCTGATTGAAGGGAGGATGAAAGTCCATATGCTACCTGAGAGTTTAAACTCACTTATGCATTTTTGCAAGATTAGGAACCGGATGTGAAGTGTAATGTGTTTATGCATCAAACAGATGGCCTGGGGCTGTCAACACTGGGAGGAATGTCACCTCTTCAGGCTCAAAGCCCTGCCATCTGACCTCAAGGTCATAACCTCTGACCTCTCCTATGGAAGCATTTCAAAGGCCATAGGATGCAGGAAAGAAAACACAATGAAAACTTAGTGGGGTGCAATGGCTGGCGGAAAGGAGTTTTTCTACCTAGTTAAACAAACACTACATTTCAAAACGTTCCTGCAAGCTCCTGATGTTTTTGAAGTTTTGGGAATCAAACAGCTAGTTAATATGGTACATCTTCAGACATCACATATCATTTGACACCGTATAGTATTGTTTAACTTGCATAATCTACTTCCTAAGGCAAAGCCTTTATTATCTGTAATTCCATAGTATGTTATGAAAAGGCTTTGGGTCTTTCTATTCTATTCTAGTGAGCGTAAGAAGCATTTTATTGTACTGTGTGACAAGCAGAAAGCAGAGTAAAATCAGATTACATGTTGTATGTGATCAGCTTAGTCTTTAACATAAGCACCTTCAAAGATGTGTCATGATATTCGATCATACCTATCCATGCCTCTCTCTAACACAACAGACACTGAAATACTAGCGCTATTCAACTATTAAAGTAATTGATCACAGCATGTTCCTCAATTTAGTGTCATTATTTAATATAATGAAAAAAGCATGTTTGCCGATATTTCCAAATGTAGCTTTCATGCGGCGGGTGAGCTGTGGTTCTCCAGGAGCTCAAAGAGACGCTGTTGCAGCAGAGATGGCAGGGCTAACAGGGACAGAACAACTGTTACACACTGAGGATCATAATACTACTGCGCCACAATTATTAGGTCACAGATTCATGAATATCAATCCTTAACTGGCAGTTTTGTGACTACAGGATGAGAGGGCACATGACTCTGAACCCAAACCCCCTGTACACCCACACATTATCAGGTTACAGTGGAGGCGCACACATACCAATGCCTGAGGCACGACAAAGAGCTTAACGCAGACGTGACAATGAATTTTCTGAAAACTGCCTCAGCAATGCGCTCGTATATGGCCTCTGGGAAGATTTCAAGCCCAAATCCTGACACCTGCTCCACTCTACGGTCAGCTTTATCAGTCCATTTGGGAATGAGTTTCTAATAGCTTTCACAGGATTGTGCAGAGAAGCGTCTCGTCCGCAGAGAGGCAGGCAGATAGCCCCATTCCAGAGCGAGTCTGGGCACACAGGCTGTGGGCTAATGAGACAAAGCTAATCTTAGGACTGCAGTACAGTTGCCTGATTGCTACACAGCATAGGCGTGGTCAACTACCATCTCAATTCTATTATCATAGAAAAAGAAGGAAAGACAGAGGAACATAACTATTAACCATTTCCAATGACAGACCAGACCAACTAGCAGAGCTTTGAGGGAGGAAGAGGTGAAGATATGGGAGGAGGTTGGTGGACCCCAGCCACTGACAGAGAAGCACAAAAACTGTTATTATCTCATCTTCTACTGCTGCCATCAGAGAGATGTGCATCTACATATGGAAATGGATTCACTTCATGCCACTCAAGAAGTGGAAGTCAAAGTTGGAAGGGGGTTTAAAAAAAAAAACATCAACCACTGGAATGATGACATCACTTTTACACATTGTTAGACTGTTACTGGTGATTATGCGTGGTGATGCCAAAGGGCTCTGTCTAAACACTGTTCTCTTTGGCAGTGATTTGCACTGTGGGACAAGAGCAGGTAACATTACTTGGTGTCAAACATTGGATCCTGGTATTAGACTGTGGGAAAGTAGCCTGCGGCATTTCTGCTGGCTGCATAGTTATCAGGTTTATCTCAATTCCTTCAGTCTTTCTGCCACTTTTGGCCTATTCAAAAATACTACATGTGTGACTTGGTTCAGGGTAGCCAGCATTGGTATGGCACATCATCGCCTTATACCAACAGCTGCTCAGAGGGGTAACTGGTGCCCCTGTCACATCTCCCACTGTGACACTCTCTTATATTATAGATCTTACATTATATAGGTTACCCTGTGCTCCTATAAAAGGATAGTTTATCAATCTGTCAGATTCACACCTTTACCAATACAAAATGTATTACTTTTTTTTTCTGGTAACAGAACAAATAGCTTCACTTTCTGGAAAACAATTTCAATTGCTGTCGACTTTTTTGAAGGACTGCAATGAGTTAATCATGATGGAGACGAGCCCTTCAAAGCTCCAAAACAAGTTGCTGATGTAATGGTGATTACACACACAGACAAACTCAGTTACTCACTGGCATGTCTACTGATGTCAAAAATCTGGCAGGACAACCTCCTACCACACCAAACAGGGTTGAGCAAACAAAGCTCTGTCTAACCCCACAAAGGCCACTTCATTCAGCGCGGGCCACCGACACAAGCATGGGAATCTCAAGCAGCACAGTTCAGTTTCGCTTCAGCAATCCAGCAACATTGCCATGATTTCAAGCTACACTTGGAAGCACAAATGTACCCTATCTAAAATTATATCTGCTATTTCTTCTGCAATAATGTTTATCATGCTCAGATTAAAGGGGAAAAAATTGAAACACAATTACGTGTCAAATTACGCACCTTTTCAAACTTTAACACCAAGAGCTACATGGATATAAATTCTATAACCCCATATAAGCCGGCCTACAAACTGCAAGTTTATGGCCAGAATAGATTATCAGGTTATAGCGAGGCAGAGTTCTTACCTCTCAAGGTTTCAGTTAACTATTAACAGGATGACTAACTAGGTTGCCGTGTAAACACTTATGTGCTAAGATGCAAGGTAGGGCTTTTTTTCTCCACCTATACTACCTGGATTTTCACTAGTTAACCATCTCTGATGCTATGTAGTCAATTGGTGATACACTACTCAATATTATACCCCTGGCTGGGACCCATATGCCCACACCCCTCCACTCAAACAGTGGACATTCCAGTGTGTGTGTGTGTGTGTGTGTGTGTGTGTGTGTGTGTGTGTGTGTGTGTGTGTATGTGTTTATGTATGTAGGCCTATGTATATGTGTGTGTGTGTGTGTGTGTGTAGGCCTATGTATATGTGTATGGGTCTACGGAGCACGTGACGTGGACTTGACGTAGATCAGAAGATCACGAAGGTAAAGGCAAACCTCCACACGAATCCTTTGTTCCTGTGGACTCAGAGGACCATCATGACGAGAACAGGAGTTGAGGAAGTTGTCTCAATAATCACGGAAGGAAAGTTTCAAAACGAAGGAACCACACTCCCATTCCCAGCTACAGTGGAAAGCCCTTCTTGTTAAGCAGTTATGGTTGGCAATTCTTCCACAGTGACTTGAACACATATTTTCATCAGATTCAATAAACTGTAAAAGCTCCATCAATGCCTTAAGATTTCCTTACAACAGACCATAAACTGTAAACATCATCCAGGCAAGATGATTAGGTTATAGGTTGTAGAGTAGGTTGTTCTCATTACCTTATTGATGTTCCTTGGCTGTTGAGTGTTCTCCTTTGTTTATCTGTTGTGAAACATTGAGTTTGAGACCTTTAAAAATATGTTTACAGTGTTCTCGGTCTTGCTTTTTTTAGGCTTAGGTCTACCATTTTCAATGAGGAACACTTAGAGGCATAGCCTTTATGGATCTGGCTGGTGACACGAACACACTTGGTTAGAATGATCCTTGATTACAGGCTGTCGGGAGTTTATAACCGAAACCGCCGCTACTCATTCGCCGCATCCCCATCCCCTGATAGATCCCCATCACATCCCCTTCTGCAGTGAAGGCTGGCAGATGTTAGCTTCAGACCAAAAAAAACACTAAAACTCCAACAATTTTGTTGTGTTGGTACAAACTACTAACCACTTGCCTCGGGACTGGCTCACACTATGAGCAATTCTCTAATGCCACATCGTAGTAATAGTTTTGTTGGAGCCATATAACATACTATAGCCTACTTAGCCTTTGCATGCCCACTGACTGGATCCGCTATCAAGAAGACTTTTACAATTCGGTAAACTTTCGGCGTGGCAACCAGCTGAAAACTGCAATTTGTTGAACGATTGTTGAATGTAAATGTATAGTCCATTTTGCGGTGCATATCAATGAAGGGTATGGGAGCATAATCACGAAGGAGACAAACCACCTAAAGTAAATGGACATACACATGTCGACTATATAGCACGTAATATATGCAGTCAACGGGGTGTTTAAACATTGAAATCTTTTATTAATAAATAAAAATATATCAGTCCAGTTCAACAAAACCCCTACCTAAAGATGACTACTGATCGTCTGATATGCTAGATCCCTAACAGCCTACAAGCATTCTCTGTACTCTTTAGCATACTGCCACGCTTTTCAGCATGTCATCAAGACACAGAGGAGTAGCTCTTGACTTACCAATTCTACACACGCAGCGTCCCCATCCTCTCCCTCGTAGGTAGAGCAGAGTAATAAATACCTTAGACTTGATAATTCAAAAATCGAAAATGATTAAAATCTGAACGGGTGTCCGTTTCCGTAGGCTAGAAACATACCCAAAATAACTGCTTTCGAGGATGATGAGATCCTCAAACCTGTTTAAGGCTGACTTACTGTTACAGCTCCAATAACCTATACTGGCCCCCAAAATGTAACGTTAATATCTCTCGCGTAACACCGAACTTTCTTCGATGGAACAGGTAGCAGACGCAAATATTATTCCAGCAGATGCATTCGAAGGTTTCGTTGTAGGTCCTTGGGCTGCAGTAGTCTTGGTTGGGGACTGAAAAACGCAATAGCCTATACGCAGTCAAGGTGTGGTTGCTCTAACAGCCGGTCTCGGTTGTGATCGTTGAATCAGTGGCTTCTCAGTGGAAGCACCAATTCCCAGGCTACACGCTCAAGCAAGCGTGCCAGGGAGTGGAGAAAATCGCGAGAGAAGGCGCGTGCTTGAGATGGATACGGACCGGTGTCGAAATCACGCGCGCGTTGAGCACTAAAAGAATAGCCTACATCTCCAGTCAGACCACAAAAATAATGGCCATAAAATATCACATCATAAACTACAATGAATAGGATTCTTTAATTGATGTTTGGACTACTTATGCACGTGCAGCGCAGAGAACACAACAGACTACTACTCACTGTCACGGCCATTTGCGTTTGTGAATAGATGGAAAATAAAACAACTGGAATTAAAACTCTATATAACCTAGGGTTAACACGACTTGTGCCACGTGTCGCTTCGTTCATTCTTTGTCTAGTGTTTAAATGAGGGAAGCTCTCTTTTTAAAATAAGATGCTTTTATGGCATGACCATCTACTCCTCTACCTAACATAGCCTGTCTATTTAAAATGTATGAAATCCCATGTCAATGTCATTGCTCTTTGAAATGCCATCCTTATGGTAGGTAGGTAGGTAGTCATCGCCCATGTAGTTGGTTCAGGGGTGAATGCCACCTCAAAGCTCAATTAGATCAAGAAGCGAAATAGTCATGGTTGTTGCTTAGGTGATTTCTTGAGAGTGCTCACTGCTGGAAGTCTATTTGCATGTGCTTCACTAGAACTGACCATGCCATAAAGACACGAACAAAACATGCCGTCAGGACTTTTAGCTGTGGTAGTGTGAGTTTAGGACTTTATTTATTGTTGAGTGTTAGTGGTAGTGTGAGTTTAGGACTTTATTTATTGTTGAGTGTTAGTGACAAAGCAGCCTGACCAAATGCTGACGCTGGTGAAAGTTCAATGGAAAAAACACCAGGATGTATGTATGTACTGATGATAGAGTAATTGGTTGAAGCTTTAAAGCATCACAATGTGTGTTACTGTCTATTTAGCTCAGCACGCATCATGATCGGTGTTTTAGGATTGGAAGAGAATGTCAAGCCATCAGTTGGCTATTCACGTCTAATCAATAACTCCAGAAAATGCTGGACTGCAATCGTTAAAGTTTAATTTATCACATCTTAACTTTCCACGAAGACCACCGCAGGTGCATACTTAAATTTCATCAGTAGATTGAAAATATTTATGAAATAAATATCCCTTCGTTGCTCTTCAGTTTTCTCATCTTTTTCAGCATCCCTCCCTGCAATTACAATAACATTTCAGAGCCGGCGACATGAAGGCAAGCAGTGAATAATGAATAATGATATTTAGTCTTCCCTAAACTTGATTAGATGTAATCACAATGGACATACAGTATATGCTATGTGTGATGATAGTGAGTATCTGATAGGGGTACGTTTCAGAGCAGTGACATCGATATTTTTTAAGAATGTTTTTTTGGGGGGCAATGCATAAAGTTCTCAGCACAAAGACAGGACATCAGAGTGCACTATATTCCCCTGTGATTGAGAGAGAGACACACATCAGAGTGCACTATATTCCCCTGTGATTGAGAGAGAGACACACATCAGAGTGCACTATATTCCCCTGTGATTGAGAGAGACACACACATCAGAGTGCACTATATTCCCCTGTGATTGAGAGAGAGACACACATCAGAGTGCACTATATTCCCCTGTGATTGAGAGAGAGACACACATCAGAGTGCACTATATTCCCCTGTGATTGAGAGAGAGACACACATCAGAGTGCACTATATTCCCCTGTGATTGAGAGAGAGACACACATCAGAGTGCACTATAGTCCCCTGTGATTGAGAGAGAGACACACATCAGAGTGCACTATATTCCCCTGTGATTGAGAGAGAGACACACATCAGAGTGCACTATATTCCCCTGTGATTGAGAGAGAGACACACATCAGAGTGCACTATTATTCCCTGTGATTGAGAGAGAGACACACATCAGAGTGCACTATATTCCCCTGTGATTGAGAGAGAGACACACATCAGAGTGCACTATATTCCCCTGTGATTGAGAGAGAGACACACATCAGAGTGCACTATATTCCCCTGTGATTGAGAGAGAGACACACATCAGAGTGCACTATATTCCCCTGTGATTGAGAGAGAGAACATCAGAGTGCACTATATTCCCCTGTGATTGAGAGAGAGACACACATCAGAGTGCACTATATTCCCCTGTGATTGAGAGAGAGACACACATCAGAGTGCACTATATTCCCCTGTGATTGAGAGAGAGACACACATCAGAGTGCACTATATTCCCCTGTGATTGAGAGAGAGACACACATCAGAGTGCACTATATTCCCCTGTGATTGAGAGAGAGACACACATCAGAGTGCAATATATTCCCCTGTGATTGAGAGAGAGACACACATCAGAGTGCAATATATTCCCCTGTGATTGAGAGAGAGACACACATCAGAGTGCACTATATTCCCCTGTGATTGAGAGAGAGACACACATCAGAGTGCACTATATTCCCCTGTGATTGAGAGAGAGAGACACACATCAGAGTGCACTATATTCCCCTGTGATTGAGAGAAAGACACACATCAGAGTGCACTATATTCCCCTGTGATTGAGAGAGAGACACACATCCCTGTGTTGGAGCCATCTGCTTTGGGATCACATGAAGGCTCTGTCAGAAGCGTTTGAGGATGACCATAATTCAGACAGACATGGCTGCACACTTCACCCCCTGCAGGGGTAATTGTGATTGGGAGTGAGAGGGGTCCTGGGGAGTGTCTATCGGTCTGGGCTGTCCTTACTCGTGCTTAAAGTTTGACTTCTCTAGAAGTCTCCTGTTCTCCATGTGATGACCTGTTGGACTGCTGCTGCGTTCAGAATTCCAGTGTGGACATTGTCACACCATCAGGGTCAGCGGCCATGTTGGAAACTTTAAACATAATGCAGAACTTGACTCCTAATAACTGTCGATCACGTGTAAAACATGCATTGCATTATTCTTACTTGCTGTATTGCTTTTCCAAGGCATTTCATGTCTAAGACAAGTGAGAAAGGGCTCATGCTGAGATGCACCTTTTGGAATAGTCCATGACTGTCTGGGGAGTTTGTATCGATGGTGTTTATTAGTAAATTCAACCCTCCGAAAGGAGAGGTGAATTCATTGGGAATTTTCCACATCGGCAAGTATGCTTCCCTTGATGGCTTTTTACAGTTTTTTAAATTTATTTTTTACATTTTCTCAAAACTCTAAACACAAATCCAAAAGCCACACACACAAAATGCAAAACCCTACATATCTTCTGCAAAATGCTACTTTGCCTTCAAAACTTCAAATCTGCTATGTCTCCTCAAAATGGTATTTTGAACCAATTGAACACTGATGTGCTGAATGGAAAACACTACTATGAATGGGAAAACACCAGTATGAAGGCCTTATCAGGAGCCTTTATATGTTCAGTGATACTGTACGCTTACTCCGATTGTAAAATATAACTGTATAATGGTTTTACTCAAATATAAAACAACACACAAATATACAGTAACAACAAACATATTTCTTTATTTTTTCCAAAAATGCTGTAGCCTATATATCACAGCAAACACGAATGGATGTGTACAGTTTTTCTCAATTGTTTACGCACAAAAACTGCTGAACTATAAGCACATATTTCTGCTTTAGACCAAGATTTCAATTGTAAACCACACTTTCTTCAAAACACTACACACAATTATCTGCTTTAGGACCCAGATTTCAATTGTAAACCACACATTCTTCAAAACACTACACACAATCCTTTTTTATTTATTTCATCAATGCCAAATCTCCTTGTGTTCAGACAGAACACACTGCCATTCAAAATGTCAAAACTTCCATTTCCAAGGCTGTTGTGCAATGTATTGTGAGACCATCTTGAAGGGTCCTACAGCTAGTCTTCCTTTTTAGCCCATTCTTATGTGCTGATAACGTCATCATTGGAGTTTTCTCTTTGCACACAGGTCTTTGACCGCTTGTGCATGGCTCATCCTTCAGAGAGGCAAGTTACTGTAATCCACACCGGCAGAGCCGAGCTCTCTACCTTTCATGCCACCTTCTAATTTCATCAAACAGATCGTTTTGTAAGAAAAAATACATTATTTGCAATTCCAATAAAAAAAAGAAATGCAGAAATCACAAACGCAACTAGAACATATAGAGTGCTGTTGTCGTCCACTAAACGTTGGTACAGGTGACGAATACATGAGAAATCAGCACATACAGGTGACTAAGAGGAGAAGCAGAGTCACAGAACTGAATTCCCTACGTGAAGAAAGAGTGAGAACACCAACGACACTCACTATTTGCCGTCTGTGTGACTCAGGAGGCCACAGAGCTGCACTATTGGTGCCTGGCTCCCTCACCCTGAAAGGCCTGTTCTTCACTGGCGCCCCAATGTCTCCCCTCAAATGCCTCGGCAGAATAGCTGAACACCCCTCCTCTCTCTCTCTCTCTCTCTCTCTCGCTCTCTCTCTCTCTCTCGCCCTCCTTCTCCAGTGCCTGCAAACATACACAAGTAGGAACAGGTTGTGAGAAAAAGAAGTGTCCTATTTGTATTTTGCACACTGTCTCTCTGTTAGCAGATGCTGGGATTGGCTGTTGTAACTACGATGAGTCTGATTGTGTGTGTGTGTGTGTGTGTGTGTGTGTGTGTGTGTGTGTCTGTGTGTGTGTGTGTGTGTGTGTGTGTGTGTGTGTGTGTCTGTGTGTGCGTCTGTGTGTGTGCGTGTGTGTGTGTGTTGTTGGGAGAGCGTCTCAGTAAAGTTGAAAAGAACATCATGGCATTTGAAGTACATTTTTATTTTTAGTCACTGTTCAGCTGAGTCTAAGCCCCTTGCTCTTTCAGATGTTCAGAATTGACAGACTTTTCCTGGATGCCATAAATTCAGCAACTTTTCTTCAGACTCACTTTCACTCCATACTCTCATACCCTGCACAAAACCCCCTCCTCCATGTGCCAGATCTCAGAACCACAATGTGGTCAGACATTTTACATATATTTCTCCATGTCAAAGATTCATCTTCATTTTTCAGAGGGAGAATAGCCATCAAACGTACTTGTATCTGTGGAGAACATTTGTATTGATTCCTCCATAATTATACTACTCTTGATGTCCCCCTGCCCAAACAGCAACAACACCCCCTCCCAGAGGCCTTAAATGAACTCTACACTGCACCTCAGTTCCTTATCCATCGACCAAGACAGATAGTTTGGTATTGCGTGAAATGTGTTTCACAATCGTACTGAAATAATAATTGAACACTTAATAAAGCGCCTTTTGATTTCAGATCAGAGATATTCATGTAAAGAATTTAGCTTTCATCCATTCTAACGTTGACATTGACCTCCTTGGGGACTGAATGCTGAGAGTCTTGACCTCCTTGGGGGCTGAATGCTGTGAGTCTTGTGACCTCCTTGGGGGCTGAATGCTGGGAGTCTTGACCTCCTTGGGGGCTGAATGCTGGGAGTCTTGACCTCCTTGGGGGCTGAATGCTGTGAGTCTTGTGACCTCCTTGGGGACTGAATGCTGGGAGTCTTGACCTCCTTGGGGGCTGAATGCTGGGAGTCTTGACCTCCTTGGGGGCTGAATGCTGGGAGTCTTGTGACCTCCTTGGGGGCTGAATGCTGGGAGTCTTGACCTCCTTGGGGGCTGAATGCTGGGAGTCTTGACCTCCTTGGGGGCTGAATGCTGGGAGTCTTGACCTTGGGGGCTGAATGCTGGGAGTCTTGACCTCCTTGGGGGCTGAATGCTGTGAGTCTTGTGACCTCCTTGGGGGCTGAATGCTGTGAGTCTTGTGACCTCCTTGGGGGCTGAATGCTGGGAGTCTTGACCTCCTTGGGGGCTGAATGCTGGGAGTCTTGACCTCCTTGGGGGCTGAATGCTGTGAGTCTTGACCTCCTTGGGGGCTGAATGCTGTGAGTCTTGTGAAAGAGCTGTCCTTGTCGTCCAGCGCCGTGCTGGAGCGTGGGCAAGGGCTCGTTACAGCAACCCAGTGAGTGTCAGTCTGTCAGTAATTAATCTGAGCAGGACACAGCTCCTCTGACACAACACCACTGCTGAGCAGGACAGCTTCTCCTTCTCCTCCGACACAACACCACTGCTGCTCTCACTGCGACGGGCTCCGCAGGACCGGGATTACACTCGCCATGTGAGACTCACTCACTCTCTGTCTCTCTCTTTCTGTGAGACTCACTCACTCTCTCTCTCTCTCTTTCTGTGAGACTCACTCACTCACTCTCACTCTCTTTCTGTGAGACTCTCTCTCTCTCTCTCCTCTCTCTCTCTCTCTCTCTCTCTCTCTTTCTGTGAGACTCACTCACTCTCTGTCTCTCTCTTTCTGTGGGACTGTATTGGTGCACACCCCGTAGGCAGTTGGGGTGAACAAAGTGCCCCGCAGCGACTGCAACTAAAACATCAGTTGACATGTGTTTCGTTCTGTTTTCTTTCTTTCTTTCTTTCTTTCTTTCTTTCATTCAAGAAGAGTCACAGTTTTATTGTCCATGAGTTCAATCTTTTGTTTCACCTGGCGTGACTGCAGATGCACAAACACTGAAGGACAAACCTGTGTTTGACCTCAAACACTACATGGTACTATCATGAGGTTGTATTGAACCGTCAACACGACTTGATAATAAGTGGACATTACAGATGAGATCAATATCAGCCCTGGCTTCCATAAGACTAAATAAATCATGTTTCCATTTTCAGTCTGTCACTTCAGCCACACCTCAGTGCTGATCCCCCGTGCTGATTCATTGCAGGGACATACACGTCAGATGAAATATTTATCTTGCCGGGCAGATGATCACCCTCGCCTCAGTCAAGAGCTCATGGACAGGCACCAATGAGGATCACATCCAAGACCCTTCTCAACCTTTCCCCAGGGTAGGGAGATGACCTATATATTCTGTTCTGAATATGCTGATAGCTCTCTCTCTGCATGTACAAACAAACAAATAATTCAATTCAATTCAAGCGTATAGTGGGGATATACACTAATGGGGCAAAGCGAAGGGAAAAATGCTTATATAGGAACAGAATGAAACCCTTAGCAGACTACAGTTCAAAAGAAGGGGGGGGAGAGAGAGAGAGGGAAAGAAGGGAGCAGGAAGCAAGTGAAGCAGACAGCGGAGGACTTACCCAACACTCAGTAGAATACATAAAACACACCGTTCACCAACTACATGACAGTACATGGAGACAATTTCCTGTAAAAAAAAACAGTAAGTTACTGGCAGCAATTGGTATATTTACTGCATAGTACTCACAGTAACAAAAAGGCTTTAGTAAAACATGTTACAAAACTACTGGAAATGTAAGATCTTTTCTTTTTTCTTTGTCGTCACTTTTTTTTTATAGCGGGGGCAGAACTATGGAACACTGCGATAGCTAGTTAGCTAACACAGCAACACAGCAACACAGCAAATGGCTATACAAACCACTTGCTGGTGATGTTAAATGGCTTCACATAGACATTATACAATCATAAGAGAGATAATGGATCAATGGAGCAAGGGCTTTCTCTGATATTACAGTAATGTTAGTGAATGAGGGAGGACAACTTACACACCATAACACTAAATAAACGCTCAAGAAATGGTTTTCACTGAGTGGGAATGGGGTATTTGTAGGTGTGGGTGTGCGTGTGCGTGTCGATGTGGGGAGGGGGTATAGGCCTAAGTATAGTATTTTTGCTTGAAATGCCCTTCCCTACTTCATACAGCTTCTAAATGGCTAGTAGCGCTCACATCACAACTACATGGCATGAGGTCACATTCAATAAACTGTGGTTAATACACGGGTGCGGCCCATACACAGGTTTGTTTTATAAAATTAAATTAAAAAACAACGGTAATGTGGTTTATATGCGGTGCAGTTAGAATAACTTTACACGCAGCAATTAGCCAGTAGATTGTTATAATAAGGACTTACAGTGTCTACAATTTCACAAATGAGTAAGCCATCTGTACCATCTGCAGTTGAACACTGCAGATTTCACATGAACTGCTAACAGTGTACGGATGAACAGTATGTATGCACAAGGTATACAGAGCTGAGAAAGAGTGTATGTGCATGCAGGACGTGACGTAGTTAGCTACGGTATACCAATAAGAAAAGAACAGAGCATGTGACAGTGGAAATCAAATAAGAAATGCTCTCCTCTCTACACTCGCAGCCAGAATCAAAAGTAATTTCCTTTCAATAACCTGGCTGCCCTGCTCTGGTTTCTACAGTGTTTCAACTAGATCTGTTTTCAAAAGATAAACCCCTGGTCTTCCATCAGTAGCAAAGGAGCTGTGTTTATAATTCTCAAACTGCAATGTGTGGACAGAATGCTAACCCTATAATACTAGAATGGCCTTGTTTTTACTGGACCTTGTTGTCAAAATACACACATAGAATTGCCATTGTTGACAGGAATATAGCTTTCATTATAACATTTAGTTTTATTGTAAGATTTCTATATATATTATGGTTTTGTGTGAAACTAATAAACATTAATATTTCAAGAACATTTAATTGAATTCAATGTAATTCCTTTCATGTCAGGAACTAAAACGTGGCAGTGTTCACATAGATTATAACGCATGCACAAAACATGGAAGCTGGATCAAAAGCACAAAACAGCTCATTTTGTGGGTTGATTATTAAACAAATATAGACACCAGTCCATTCAGTTTAAATAATCGTATTCTCCAGCTTGAATGGAAACTTCATCTGTGAATATTTCTGTCCACATAAATAATTCTGTTGGCCTGCTGTAGTGGACTAATTCTGTCACCAGAAATCAGAAGATTTAACAGGGTTTTACTCTTCCCTCACTCACACACACACACGGACACACACACACACACACACACACACTTCTTAATTATTCATTTTCACCCACATTAAAAACAGCTGGCAAGCATTCAGTGCCTGCATTGAGTGTTCACGGAGGTATGAGAGCAGACTGAGAGAAAAAGAGGAAGACTTGTGCCTCCCTAACCCAGGATTCATCTCAAACCTTGTTGGCAGCAAGATGGCAGATGGTAATCTTCATTCACACCTAAGCTATGTGCCGTTCTCCCACCTTGTGTTGCTAAATATATATTCCACTTTCTCTCAAAAACAAGAGATGAGAACTGCCTGCAGTGTCTCTCAAGTTAGCATGGTGATTCTGTGACATGAGCTTCAATCCCTTGACTAAAAACTGCAGTGTCTATGGCTCCTCAGGCTAATGTGAGGTGTTCTTACTTTCCTTTGTGAGAGTTCTCTTCCATGAAATATATTTCAAGAGTCCACTCTTCAATGCCGTGTACTTAATAGGCAATAGGGAGTTTATGTCTGAAACGAGTGTGCCATCTAACTAATAGCCACTTGCCTTGCAAAAAAACAAAAACAGTACAGTTGGCAATGGCAAAAGGTAGCTAGCTTGACAACGGATTATATTTGGAGATAAATTGCTTTAAAAAATGTCCTTACATTTTCAATTCAATTCAATTAAATTCAATTTTATTTATATAGCATATACAATTGTCTCAAGGCGCTTTAAGTCATGGTCTGTGTTTCGCTGTCTTCTGTCCTACCATGTCAGTATAGAAAGGCCCGTGCCACATTTCCACAGGGTTTCCAAGCTGAAGCATAAGTACATATCGAATGGTCTAAGTGGCAGGTGTGTTTATCTGTCATCATATCACCATGTACTTTATAATCAAAATCAATTTGGGGACATTAGAAAAACCAACTAAAGCACTGACATCCCTCATGAAGAGAATCTGAAAACCCAACAGAGTGTAATGCCAGAATTGTGAACATAATCTGAGTGCACAAAATGACATCAAGCGTCTGCAAGATCAAGAGCACTGAGTTTGGGGGTTGGTCTTTGCTTTACATGCAGTCATACTGGTAGTGCTGTTCTTTAGGATATTATACATTGAATGACATCATGTGCCCTTCGGCTAAGCATTCGAAATAACTCAAAATGGTGTGTGCCTATCTCTAAGCTGCACAGATCTCTATCTCTCTCTCTCTCTCTCTCTCGCTCTCTCTCTCTCTATCTCTCTCTCTATTTCTCTCCCACTCTCTCTCCTTGTGAGTGTGTGTGTGTGACAGATTCGGATATCAAGATACCCTGTATAACATATATTAGTCACACATATTTTGCTATAATAATGTTAGGCCCCCATTTTCTTTGTGTGTGTGAGTCATGGTCTGTGTTTGGCTGCCCTCGGTCCTGACTCTGACAAAGGGAGAATATCACCATTCTACCAACCCACTGCTTCCTATTGTTTAATCCTCTTCATTCTGTCCCCCTTGTCCATTTTTAGACGTGTGTAGCCTAATGTTATGGAGTATAAGTACATGTTTTAATTGTAAATGTATGCTTGTAAGAGTGAAAAGTATTCTGCATTAACTGTACACTGCAAAAAATGACTTTTAAAAAATAAGAAAAAAATAACCAATAATGAGCAAATGATCTGCCAGTGCAGCAAGATAATCACACTTGTTAAGATTTCTTGAAACAAGAAAAAGAAATCCAGAAAATAAGACTGCTCAAAATCTCAATATAGGCCTGGACTACTTGTTTTGAGCATTCTTGTTAAGATTTTTAATGAGTAAATAAACCCCAAAATGAGTGTGACAAGGTAAATATACTGAATATAAGGCAATTCAACTAGAACAGATTTTCATTTTTTGCAGTGTACTCCTATAAGAAGGGGTTCAAATACTGATCCGTGAGGTACACCAGTGGAGAAGTAGTGACATTTTGATACTTGTTCCCGCCAAGACACACTGAATGAACAAACACAAAGGCATGATCCACCTGTGTGCTTTCCACTGAATTCCCAGTTCAGACAGCAAAGAGGAGGATGTCATGGTTCACTGTGTCAAAGGCTGTGGACAGAACCGATGACTGAGAAGAGGCTTCTGCTGCTCTCAATGCCTCATTTTGCAGGAGAATTGTGGTGTTTTGCATTCTGAGAGTGTGGTTTTGTAAATTGTGTAAAGAGTTTTGAAAACATGAGACCTAGTTTCAGGAAACGTATGTAAGCAGTTGTAAAAAAAACTGTAAATTACATTACGCCATGTGTTCTTCTTTTAAGGAAAGTACAACCATAATAGTTTTGGAGCTACTTGGTACTTGCTTGGTACTGGGTAAATGCTAATTAGTAAATCCAGGTGGCTGACACAAAAAACCTTGGAGGGCCATTTTAATAACCCTCACAAACTACCCATGGTCATACTAGTCTGTTGGGAAGTCAGTATTTTACAAACAGAATAAAGCAGAGAAACATACTGCAAAATATAGCAAGTTAGCAAGACAAGCTTTGAAGAATTTTAACATCTTTTCTAACATCTTCCCTTCAGAACTAAATGCTGAGCTCAACTGTAAATATAAAAGTTCATACAGTTTCCAGGTGAGGAGTGTCTCCACATCACTGTACATCAAAATGAAGGCCTGGTTATATTACCCTTCCATGTTAGCTAACTGGATTTGCACATTCGATTTCTGCTGGGTCATCACAGAATCCATCCACACCAATGGATCTATGTTTTTATTCCTGACTCTGCCATTTTCCATAAAATACTAATTCTCTAATGGTGACATATGTACATGCATATGATTACTTCTACTACTACACACACACACACACACACACACACACACACACACACACACACACACACACACACACACACACACACACACACACACACACACACACACACACACACACACACACACACACACACACACACACACACACACACACATCCCATGGGGGCTGTGGGAATCAAAGAGGATAGTGCTTAATCAGGCCTGTCTTTTGTGTGCTTTCTGCCAGGATTCTTCTGGTGTGCCCCTACAGAGGACAAAGGCCTGGATTGATTTCTTAGGCTATTCTTTGAAGTTGGGAGCTTGTCCGTTTAGAGCGAGCAGGCAAAACGTTTAAGAGATTTCCTTAATGAAAGCAGGAGAGGTCCCTGTGGTTCTTGACACGTAGAGTGTGTGTTGACATTCTCTAAACAATGATTATGAATTGATGTTTAAATCAAAGCGCAGAGATTAAACCCAATCCCTTGAGGGTTGCACATACAAGTACACACCCACACAAATGGGAATTGTGCACCACAACAGCCACTGACTTATACGCAACAGTGCGTAGTGTGTCACTAGTTCCTATAATAAAGATGAGATATTCAAAATATGTGTATTGTTCAAGGAGTTATGACATAACTTCATCCTTGGATAAATCATCTCCATTCGTACCTCATACAAGTATATTCACAGTCATTTCTACACATACTGTCATGCGTGCTTTGTGAATTTGTACGCCTATTTTGTGTGTATGTGTGTGTGTGTGTGTGTGTGTGTGTGTGTGTGTGTGTGTGTGTGTGTGTATGTGTGAGAGAGTGAGTGAGTTTGTGTCCCCTCTATACACACCATCAGCAAACATCTCAGCATGTTGTTGTCATAAGCCCTGTCAAACTTCATCACTTCTCTGACAACCTAGTTTTCCGGATGAGTACCCGAAGAGTGCCAATGGTCATGTCAAAGTCATGTCAAACATGTGGAGTTGGACTGCTAAACATAGCGTCTCCTCTCTCTGCTCTGGCTTTGCTCTTTCAGTACAATAATGGGTCCACATTTTATGTGTCTTTTCTGAGTGTTTACAATTCAGCAATTTATATTCATTTATTGAATTACTGTCATTTGAAATTGACGTTGGTGATGTTGAGGCATTCCTAATTGATATCTAAAAATATTCTTTTAAAAATATTCCCAAGACCCTTTTTGGTGATTTGGTTGGTTTCAACGAGTACAGATAAAAGCCTGTCCTAAAGTCTGATTGCAGAGCACTTCCATGTCTGAGGGCGATTCACCCAGTGTCATCACTTCCACTTGACGCCCATGTGCTTGTAGGCTGAGTGCGGATGACTATCCTTGTCATGCAAGCAAGGGCCAGGAGCTTTTCCACTGGTGCCACATAGAATCCTAAGGGGAGACCAGCTCTCATCCCAAACACATAGAATCATAAGGGGAGACCAGCTCTCATCTGAAACACATAGAATCATAAGGGAAGACCAGCTCTCATCCAAAACACATAGAATCATAAGGGGAGACTAGCTCTCATCCCAAACACATAGAATCATAAGGGAAGACCAGCTCTCATCCGAAACACATAGAATCATAAGAGGAGACTAGATCTCATCCCAAACACATAGAATCATAGGGGAAGACCAGCTCTCATCCGAAACACATAGAATCATAAGAGGAGACTAGATCTCATCTGAAACACATAGATTCATAAGAGTAGACTAGAGCTCATCCCAAACACATAGAATCATAAGGGAAGACCAGCTCTCATCCGAAACACACAGAATCATAAGAGGAGACTAGATCTCATCCCAAAAACAGGTGTTCCCACACTGCCCTGAGGAGGCGGTGGCAGCGCTCCTAATGCTCACACAGGTAATGAGGGCGAGAGCAGATGTGGAAGCATGTCTCACGTATTAGTCACGGGAGCCCAGACACAATCACACACCTCCCAACCTGTCATGTCGCTCACCTGCCCCGGCTGCTATTTCTGCCACAACACTTGTGCTCATGCCTCCTTCTTGGTTTCCGCGCCAACAGATACCAGCAGCCTACGTGTACCCTGAGATTTATGATTTCATGGAACATGGGTGCATTAGGAGAAGTATAATTCACCTCCCTGTGAGGCTTGGACACTCTCCAGATGTGTGTCATCCTTCCTTGAACTGAAACGTGTGAGGACCTGTTTCAGTGTAAATGGATCATCGTAGGAAGCACTCTTTACACATGTCACTTTCAGTGTTAATATGCAACAGAATGATATGACCACCTGACGTGCAGTGAAAGGCATACAATCTTTTTATGGAGTCCAGTTGTCGCCTTTGGAGGAAAATAGCAGGTAGAAGGTTTTAGCAGCAGAAACCTGTGAATCTCTATCTGCATTATCATAACAATGAAGCACCATAGCTATAAAAAGCTGTTGATGTAAATGTAAATGTAAATATGAAGAAGGGGACTGTGGAGAGGCTTGAGTGCACTGTGGCATTACTCACAGGGACTGACGCATACTTGAATGGATATCCTTACAATCAGAGAGACAGGCATGCAGCCGCACACCCACACAGACACACACACACACACACACACAGACACTTACATACACACTCACACACAGACACGCACGCACGCACACCCACACAGACACACACACACACAGACACTTACATACACACTCACACACAGACACGCACGCACGCACACACACACGCACGCACGCACGCACACACACGCACACACACACACACACAGGGATGCATGCACATAGGTCTGGATTCACCAAGCCACGTGCATTTATGCACAGGCAGATATGCATATAGAGAAACAGCAGACACTGACATGTGCACTGCGGAGGTACTCTGCGCATCTGCACATTCATGGGCTGGCTATACCAGCACCCACGCAGACATGCACGTGCAAACACACTCATGCACCCCTGGTGTACGCCTTTGCAGCACAATTAAACCCATTAAGCCATCATCTGTTACGCATGTCTAAAGAGAGACATGGCCTCATTATTGTCCTCCTGGGCAGAGAGGGTCGTCATGTCCTCTCTCTGTCTGACACATCCGTTACTAGGCCTATACGATGAGCCTCTTATGTAATCTTAGCTCCTGACTATCATGTGCTCTTCTCTGCACACACTCAACCAATGACAGGGACAATCACAGTGATTTCCTTCCTATTCAGCCTTGATTATGTTTCTAAGCCCATATGTCTAAGCAGTTCTTACAGGGTCACTAAGTATAAAGTTTGAATAAGGAATGCTATTTCTTTTTTTCTTTGATAGCTAACTTTTTCTTTGATTGATAACTCATGACGCTATCGCCCTTATTGATAACTCATTCCGCTATATCCCTTATTGATAACTCTTGACGCTATCGCCCTTATTGATAACTCATGACGCTATCGCCCTTATTGATAACTCATGACGCTATCGCCAGTATCAGTAGCTCTCTAAGGAAGCACCCATAGCATTAGGGCAGTCAGCTGGTCACTTGGTATGGCGGGGTTCACAACAACACCGAGTGGAATTGTTGACACAAATGAAAAGGGTTTAAGTGGGTTCCAAGTACTGTTGGAATTCTTCTATTTGTAGGCTTTTTTGAATATGAACTAGAAGCTGTCTGGGGTCTTCATGGACCTCTCCCTATGGACACCTCAGGTAGGCAGTAGGTATCTCACTACCAGATGACACTACTATGAGCTCATGTAAGACAGCGTGTAATACAGAGACCAGTGGTCTCACTAACTGTAGAGTGGGATTTATAAAAGAAGACTCAATCAAAAGGGGTTAAAGTGGTCCAGTTCTGTAAAGCACAACATCAATTAGCAAACTCCGGACATGGAAAATATTGCACTGAAAAGGGGATGCAGGTAAGTAAGTGTTCCATATAACATAGCATTGGCCTTAATTTCAACACCTTGTAAGAAATGACAGTATATCCTGTGAGTGAACATGAGATTCATGATCAAGCAGCTGCTATCCAAAATGGTAATCTTCATGGTAACAAAGGAAAGGTCCCCACACTGGATTTGCTCAGACACCTGGGGTCATAAAGTCACATTCATCGTTCCTTCATCCTATTCACTAGACAGGTCTCAAAAGCGCAGAACGTAACTCACACCCTATCAGCGTACAGCCATCACATCCACATTATTCTAATGCAGCCACAAAACAGCCATTATCTGATCTAAAAATGTAGCTACTTCTTACATGGAAGAAATGTCTGTTAATAGTTTTGCATACAGTAGATGTATAATTTTTGTCCACCCTTGTGCTGGTAAATAGATACAAAATAATGTTCATAAAGACACCATTACTGTGTGGAATATTTGGTGAAAACATTGATCTGTATACTGCAATGTTTGAACTTGTAGAAATATGTTGTGATTATAGAAACTGAATAATCAGATGAGGTGATCAGTGATATGATTACAATATGATTACTATATGCTACTATGTACTATATATATACTATAGTGCTGTCAAACGATTAAAATATTTAATCGCGATTAATCGCATTTATGTCATAGTTAACTCAAAATGAATCGCGATTAATCGCAAATTTTTATCTATTCTAAATGTCCCTTCATTTATTTATTTTGTCCATCATTTTATTTTTACTTTAATGCCCTTATCAACATGGAAAAGTTGATTGGCTTGCTTTATGCAAATGTTTTATTTTATTGAAAACCAATATTGCCAAACAGTGCGGTACAAAATAAAATTATAAAGTGCACATTTCAGGTAAACAAGGACTCAGCCTATAGTGCAGTTAAACCATGGCTTAATATTTTCTTTTTTTACAGTTTGCTGGGAACATAGCAGTCAGGCCTCTTATTTCAGAAACATTGAACCGTAACAGTTAGGTTACCAATTAAAGGTAAGCCTACTACTTCTTTGCTTTCAGCCAGCTGCCTGTTGACATTTTCAGAGTCAGTGAACAGTGACAGTGAAGCCTGCTTCTTTTGCACAACACAACTTTTAAAAGTAAACTTTCCATTCAGAAGCTTTTTATCATCCATTTCGCCGTATCGCGCTCACCATTCACTCAAACCGTAACGTTAGCCTACTACACAGTTTGCGAGGCCAAAAAGAATGTTAATCAAAAAAAAAAAAATTATAAAAAAAAAAATCGCGTTAATCTCGCGATAAAAAAATTAACGGCGTTAAAATGGGTTTGCGTTAACGCCGTTAATAACGCGTTCAAATGACAGCACTAATTTACTATAATACAATATACTTTTTTTTCTTTCATTGATGTTTTTTTTAGACAGTTCTCTCTTTGCATGGTGTTGGAAACATTGGATGACTGTGAGGCAAGCTGGGTTACTTCTCCTCTCAGGTCTCGGTTGCGTCACGCCAGTCCGTTTCTTCCGGCTCCATGCACAGAAACGCAACGCTGACCTCCCTAATGACCTTTGAGAGAAGTGCATCCGTGGGAGAGTGAGTAGACGCTCTGGTGCAAGGCCACTGCTGGTTAAAGCAGGGTGGCTTCATCTTTGCTGCTTTAATCACTCCCAAAAGCCAATTTTGTGTTTTGATTGATGTTTAAATGTTTTACTTTTTGAAAATGCTTTTATATGCTGCGTCTGTTTGGTGTTCATAGTATTTGTTGCGGTATAAAGGTATAAAGTATTGTCTCTTCTGGTGAAAATGTTTATGCAGACTCATTGTCACAACAATTAAACCTTGATGTGCACAGTTGACATACAGTGTCCATGAGTATGTATCTTATGGAGAATGACTTCACTTGTCTCAGCACTTCCATACTTCCACTTCAATGGACTTCTACAGTATAATCTGATGTTCTGTTTGCTAAGTAATTAGCTACTGGGTTGTTTTTAATGGGGCTAATTGGGGAACCTCAGTCAAATTTTCCTGAACAAAAAGGACAATCAGTGTTCTGTTCTCACCTAAAAGACAAAGTTTCAAAGAGTGTTTCAAAAACAGGGAGTCTCTGTTGGTCTAATTGTTCATTTAGTCTTGCTATCACACATACATTATTATGGGTGAGGCTTCACTTAAACCCAATATTCATTATAACATTATAAACACATTCATTAAGGGTTGTTGTATTCATAATGCCTCACAATAACGGGCATAAGTAATATTCATACATAGTAATGACTGCACTCATAAAGAGTTTTAATGTTATAGTATCAACCCTTACAGCTTGACGTATAAGAATGCATAATAAATCTTCTTTTACCTCGGACTTTGCTTGTTCCCAGTTGCCCGTCAATGAAATTGCCCCATAACAACAGAAGCCTCAAGGGAACCCTACAGACCTGGTTTACAGGAGCATAGGCTGAGGTTAAGGACATTCTTAAGCGAAATTTATGCTACTCCGATTTCACGGAGTCGGACATAGGGAACGCCCCTCCGAACACAGGGAACGCCTCTCCGACATTAACCGCTCTCTCCGAACCCTCTCCGAGCACCTCGGAGAGGCTGTCGTGCACCTACTCATTTTTCTAACTTCCCGTACGAGATTCCCGTACGAGGTTTGTTGGAGAGGGCTCGGAGTAGCATGAATTAAGCATTAGCCTCATGCGTAGCCATTTCATTAACTGTTTGTCCTGAGTGTTGGCCACATGGGCATGAATCTAAATCTAAACTTTCTAGCATAAGGTCAAACTAATGTGGAGGTCATTAGCCATCATTAGCTATCATCTGAATGAGGCACACAGTGAGCATCTCAGCCAAGCTGTTCAGAGGCCCTGGGTCAGCACGGCCTCCACTGAACTCCTAGCGGTGGCACTCTTTAAGGCAGACAGCCACGTGAGCTTGTCGTCCTGTCTCTCAGTTGCACATATCCACTGCCGCTTTGGGCCCTCCAGCACAAAGGCGTTCTGAACATCTATGGAAGAAACACCCAACTATTTCAACTTATTTCAAATTATTTCCTCACTGCTTATCATTAGGGATGGATTACCGAAAGGGCCTACCGGGCCCAGGCCCAGGGGCCCATGAGCTCAGCCTCTGCGTGAAGTCGCTGTTATGTATCTCTTATTTGTGGTTGAAAGAGGTGTATTGTACCTGCACTGTGTACCTGCGCTGTGTTAGAAAATGTGCGCCAGGGGCATAACTATAGACAATGCAGCCAGCGCCGAGGGTTCGTAGGCAAAGGAGGCCCTGCTTCATTACTTTTCTCGGACATATGACTGTCAGAGTGTCGCCAGTTTAATGCGACTGTGATCAACGATGAATTTGCTTTGGAATCTAATTGACACGTTATGCTATATATGTCCTCGAAATGGCAAACCTGTCTCTGTCATGGTTTTCATAATTTTTTGGGGGAAATCGTCAGTAGCAATCTATACAATTATATGCTTATCCTACATAAACTCTAGAAACTATTAAAAAAAATGATTTAATCTTTATTTATCAATATTTTTGTCATAAACAGATATGTAATATTGATTGCTGGGAAATATGTATCTTGTTGTCCAATTTCAAGTCTCTATTTGATCATGTGACGAGACGATATAGCTAGTTTAGGCGGAAAATCTGAACGTCAAGACCGACAAGCTGACCGAGCACAGCCAGAGGCACAGCACACCTGCAAGCCGAACTACGCCTTTCAAACATAAAAGTGGTGATGCATGATTTGCTTTTTCAATGGACAGGGTAGCCAGCCCATTCAGCCTCTCCTGACCCCAGCTGCCCCTCAGGTAGGTCTTCAATTTGGAAAAGGATCACTCGGCTGTTGCCCTGTCACATGTAATGTCAGAAAGAATAGCAGGGCAGTGCACACATCAACGAAGGTGGATGTTACGGAGTAGACTTGGACCTGTCTACTTTCCCAATACAATAGCCGAAGTATCTAATTCGACCGTAAAATCCAACACATTGTTGGTAAAATATATATATATACGCCTAATGGTGTTTGTGTGTGCATGTGTGCGCGTGTTTTGCGAGCGCACAATCATTTTTTCGTGAAGGGGGGGGGCTTTGACATGTCCAGGCCCAGGGGCCCATGGTTTCATAATCCGTCCATGCTTATCATCGTTCATTGAACACGTTCATTTTTATGACAACGATGAACTGAACGCAACTTAATGACAAATAATGAATTTGAACGGTGAACACGTTCATATTATCTGAGGTCCGGCACCACTGAGATCTAGCTAAAACGTTACGGAATGTTTTCCTGAGGAGAGACGCTGTCTAAATTGAATGCTTGCACCATGTCGTTGCTCAGTACCCGTATACATTTACATTACATTTAGCAGACGCTTTTATCCAAAGCGACTTACAAGGATGTATACACATTTTCACTGATAGCACACTGCACATCAAGAGCAATTAGGGGTTCAGTGTCTTGCTCTGTCTCCCATATTATTTCCGCGATATAGCCTAACCTAAACCAACTAACTCGACTTCGCACTACGTTACCCATGAATCATCGCACACACATGTATACCAAACAAGCAACGTATTCAAAGACAACAGCTCTCGATCTCATAGAAAAATGGTAAGTGAAAGCGAAAACAGACGCAGACTCAGCGAGTACATCCTATGCACCTTATTATTATGTGCGGGAATTTTACACACTGTCTGATAAAGTTTCCGACAGTAAAAATGTCACCTTTCTGTGCAAATGATATCCTCCTGAAAAACATTTCTTTTAGGAATTGATACATATGAAGTGCAGTTTATGGCAAGGGGGTAGTGATGGATAAAGTTTTCTTTAAAAAACAAGTTAAGTCTTTCATTCTCAGTTCCCACCTTAAAACTTCCCATCTCTTGTTCCATCCAAAACGGCAAGAAACCTCTGGGTCATAATTGATGACCAACTGACCTTCACGGCCCACATCGCCTCTGTCTCCAAGTCGTGCCGCTTTGCGCTATACAACATCGGCAAAATCAGGCCGTACCTAACCCAGTATGCCACCCAGCTGCTGGTGCAAACCTTGGTGAGTTATCGCCTTGACTACTGCAACACCCTCCTAATATGGAGTTAGATTTGTTTCATAATTCACGAACAAACGAAACGCGATTCAAACGAACGAAACGCGATTCACAAATGTGATTTGTGATTCACAAACAAACGAAACGCCATTCACAAATGTATTTCATGATTCACAAATGTATTTTGTAATTCACAAATAAATGACCCCATGACATTTGTTTGCAACCTGACGAACACGAGTTACAAATCCCTGCATTCGTCTGTGTGGATTTTTGGAACTTTCCTAACGCGTTTAGATTCACAAATGCATTTTTTCTAAAAGATATTCTCTGCAGCCTATCAGATCTCTTCCAATTTTAGCCAATCACATTATAGTGTCTATGTGGACTACAAACCACCCGTCATGGTTATGGACATTGTCCGAGATCACGAGCAATGTCATCTGGTATCTGCTCACCAAATGTTAGTGAAATATAGCTTGTTAATCTTATTCAACCGATTATCATACGTGGTTGAATATTCTTGAGAATGGCAGGATCCATGTTTAGTCATTTTAAGTGTTCCCTAGGCTAACGTTTAGCAAGCTAGCTAGTCAATGTCTAACATAACATTGGCCTTGCTAACATGGATAGAGCTACGCTTGCTGAATTAGTTTGCTCTCTAGCCAGGTAACATCTTACATGGGACTTTAGTGAACAGATCATTAAAGCGATTTTTTTTTTCAAAGCAGGGGCTGTCAAGTCAAGTGGAGGCAGCAGCGCATGTTCTTGTGCAAGCCCTAGATAGGAATATTTCCCCAATGCCAGAGAGCCGAGCAGCAGAGCAAAGTTAGGGCTGTAACTATGGCCCCTACCATACCTAATGCCGCCAATACGACAATACTAGGGTGAGACAGGCTATGAGAAGGTAATAAATACACAGTGCACAGACACACATAAGGTGCTTCAGAATTCTACGGAATATTAGCCTAAATTCGAATGAATTAGGCCGCAACATGAACCACGAAAAGTCCTTTAGAAAACGAATCCCGCTCCACAGGCGCGCATCTACACAATCTTTAGCTCATAAAAAAGAACGAGTCGTGCTTAGCTACCAAAAAAAAGTTCGTCGCTGACTTTCCAGTCAATTTTTGGTGCGTCTATGTTTTATGCCGAACTAGTTTCTTCAGAGCGCACAAGGATCTTGGTCGCGAGTGCTGGCACTTTTCGACACGTGATCATGCTACACCAATAAGGTAGCTGCTTTTTGTCAACAGAGTTGCAAGATGGCGTCCGCCATGCCTTCGTCGATCAGTACGGAAGACGAAGAAAATACACCGGAATGTCTTAATAAATCAAAAAACAAGCATTGTTTTATGCATATTACTTCAGTCAAGCACGAGGAGGTACATTCTTTCACCACTACACGATGGAATACATACAGGACAAGCCTACAAACGTGGCTCGGGTTGGAGGGTGAGTCTCGAGACATGGCTGAGAACTTCAAACACTGTGTTGATGTGGAGTTTGAAAATATTCCCGAGGATGCTGGTTTCCATCACACATGCTACCGTAGATTTACGGACAAAAAATCCATCGCAAAGGTGGAAAGACGTCTCGCACGTGAGAGACAAGAAGAGACGGAAGACCACGAGGCCATTCCATCGACTTCTAGGGCCACGAGTCCAACAAAGAAACTGCGATCCAGGTCAGGGCTGCCAATCGCAGGCTCTGGCCCCGTTCTTCCTGCCCTGTGCATAATTTGCCAAAAAAAGGAGAAGTTCATCAATCGAGCTGGTAAACGACAAAGGGATCCTCTGTCAAAGGCTGAAACATTAACAGCAGGTAAACACACACACACACACACTGTGGTTGAGTGACTGAAAGGTACAATTATGTGTGAGAACTCATTGTCGTTATCCTTTTTGTTTTGTTAAGGCCAATTGCAGAAAGCTGCAGAGTTGAAGGATGACCAAAGTATTCTTTTGCATATAAAAGACAAAGACTGTGTGGCTCTGGAGGTGCAGTACCACAAAGGCTGTTATAATCAGTACACCAGGTTTTTGACGAGGCCTGAAAAAACAGAGAAAGAACAGTAAGTTATTTATTATATTTCATTTCAAGGAGCTACTAACTTAACATTATATAAGTAAACATTCAATCTGCATTCTGTTGTATGTGCACACAATCACAACACTTTTCATTCATATGTGTTCTAGGAATGAGCCCACGTTTGATGTCAGCTATAAGATATTCTGTGAGAGGATCATTCGCCAAAGGCTGCTTGTCAACCAAGAGGTGCTGAGAATGGGCCATCTGAGGAAGGCCTTCATTGAACTGGTGAAAGCAAATTAAGGTCTTGATGCTTCAAACTACAGGTAACTGCAATGTATTTTTCTCTCAAGTCTTATTATTTGTCATGTGCAAGTCCAGCTTTACACAACATGTGTGTGACAGGCCTGAGAAAATGTTTTTAAGTCTTACTGTTTGCACAGACAGTTGGCAACAAGGAGAACAGCTGGTGTGTGTGTGTGTGTGTGTGTTTGTGTGTGTGTGTGTGTATGCGCACGTGTGGTTTGTGATGTTGTGTGCCTTTCTTGGGCATCTTTGGTGTTAAATGTGCTGTATGGCAGATAGGTTCTAGCCTGTAATGTCTTGTACCACCTCCACCACTCTCTGCTTTTCATGATACTCCTGTGACTCCTAATTGTCACTGTTTTGTTGTGTTGCAGACAGGATATGTTGAAGAAGAGGCTGACTCGTGATTTCCCCCAGCTGGTGTTTCACATGCCCTTGGTGCGCAACATCTGCGAGCTGGTTTTTACAGAGACCCTGTCAACCCGTACACTCGTGGACATGCTACCTTATCCATCAGGTGCGGAAACCACACAGTCTAGTGAGTTGAGCCAGACAGACAGCGAGACTGAAAAAGGGACAACAGAGCGCCAAACAACACAAGAGGACGCAAGGAGACTATATACAGCAGCGTTGTTCTTAAAAAGACATCTTAGTGACACTCCTGGCATGTCATGCCCATGGCCTCCAACCTCTGACAATTTGAATGTCACTGAAGCACAAACTGTTGTTCCCCTTGCGCTATACAATCTAGTAAGCTGGATTATAGGTGCCTCTGAGGAGCCAACACTGGATAATTTTGTAGACATTGCTGATGACTTGCACTTGAAAGTGTTGTCTGTTTGTCAAGACATTGTGTACCTTGCTTCCAAGGGCCGTAAGCAGACACCTAAGTCCTTGACTTTAGGTTTGACTGTTCGACATTTAACAGGATCATCACGCATTGTGTCACTGCTAAACAAACTGGGACATTGTGCATCATGGGGCACAGTTTTGAATCTAGACACTAGCCTTGCCCAACTGACACTAGAAGAAGGTGGAGACAAAATACCAAAGGGATTCTCAAAGAGGGCACCCACAACACTTGTGTGGGATAACATTGACTTTGGGGAGGAGACTCTATCAGGTCGTGGAACTACTCACCATACCAATGGAATCATGCTCCAGAGTTTGACCATCGAGCCTATGTCCACAGCAATCAGACAGCCACTAAGGAAGGGAGTTTCCTCATTCAAAGCCCCCCCCAAAATGCCTATAGAACCGTACCATCAGTCCAAAAGGCAAGGGCCACAGAACTTGGGTCAACAAGTGCAGGCAGCAACATGCAGAATGGACACCCACTTTGCTGCACAAGCTGAATTGGCATATGTTTTTGTGAAGTCCACAGATACGGATAGATGTGCAATCCCAAGCTGGACAGGTTTCCATACACTGCTTCAAGGTGAAAATACTCTGCAGAAGTCAGCATTGTATTATCTTCCAGTAATTGAGGCCTCACCAACAGAGATGTCAACAGTGAACACTATCCTGAAGCGAAGTGTCCAGATGGCTGATCAGCTAGAACTGGATCATATAGTTTTAGTGTTTGACCAGGCTATATATGCCAAGGCACAGCAAATACGCTGGAAGAATGATGACTTTACACAACGTTTAGTGATTAGATTAGGCGAATTCCACACATGCATGTCCTACCTGAGTATTTTAGGCAAAAGATTTGGAGATGCAGGACTGCAAGACATCCTCATTGAATCAGAAGTTGTTGCCCCAGGATCCATCAATGGGGTAATAAATGGTCATCACTACAATCGCAGCATGAGGGCTCATAAACTTCTCTATGAGAGTCTGCAGCGCATCAGGTTCATCAGCTTCTTGGACTCCTTGCCACCACAAGAGAGAGCTGTGTGCATGGATGTCATCACTGACATGAAATGTGTCTTTCCAGACAGATTGATGGATGTTTTGAGTGCAGATCAGAGGTTTGATGGTATGAGTTCCAAATATGCTGACTTTGTGCAGAGGAAAAGTACAGAGAATGCAACATTTGCTTTCTGGAGCTCATACATTGACATGATGCAGCTACTCCTCCTGTTTGTGAGAGCAACGCGAGAGTCAAACTGGCAACTTCACCTGTCAACAGTCCGATTAATGATGCCATGGTTTTTTGCCTACGATCGAGTAAACTATGCTCGATATTTACCTGCGTACTGGCTGGAAATGGTGAATTTGCCCATCACACATCCCTCTTGCCACAGTGAGATGAATGTGAAAGGCCAGTGGACTGTCCAGCGACAAAGTGTTCATGGATTTGCCTCCATTGCTTGCGACCAGGCTATTGAGCAAACCCTTAACAGAGATGCCAAGACAAAAGGTGGTTGGACAGGGATCACACAAAATCGGTCTGCTGTGTATCGCTGGATACTGTCACAGCATGAAAGAGCCGCTATAGCAAGACAGTGTGAATCAATGGCAGGGATATCACCTGAGCTGAGGACTCGAAAAGACCTTGACAACACACGTATCGATGCTGATGAAAAGGCTGTGAGCAGAATCATTTCCACCATTGATTCCATGCTCAACCCTTTTGATGTGTACCAAGACGGCATTGTGTGTCTTAGCTCTGGAAGAGTAGCAACAGCAGAAATCATGAATGATTTGCTTGTTGCCTCAGAAAAGGGTGAAAATGCCGTAAAAGAATTTATGGACCAGAGACTGTTATCGAATTCAGTTGACATATTTGCCCCCATAAAATCACAAAAACTCAAGACCTTCAATGATCAGGTTAAGCCAAAAAAAAATTCGGCAGCAGGCAAGGAAGTGATTTTGCGTGCTGACAAAAAGTTGTTTTCCAGGCTCCTCATCCTTGGTCAGAGCAGAAAAATTGAAATGAGGGAAATTCTGTCATATTCCTTGGGAACTGTGTCCTATCCATTAGCAAGTGCTGATGGTTTACTTGCCAAAACAAATAAATCAGCTCTCATGGACCTATTAGAGAAAAAAGGTGGAGACTGCTTGGTTGACCAAGTTCCAGTGGATGGTGCCATTCTTTTTGATGGCATGGCAGTCATGCAGGCCATGCGATCCAGACCAGATACATTTGGAGAGCTTGCAGAGACCATACTGCAGAACATACTCCAACTCGCTTTGCAGCACAAGTGTACACGCATTGACTTTGTCACTGACCAGTATCCACTCATCAGTATCAAAAACATAGAACGGTCACGTAGAGCTGATGCAGGGTCACAACGCATGCAAATCTTTGGCCCGAATCAGAAGACCCCAACCCAATGGAAAAAGTTTCTCTCAGAAGGAACAAATAAGGAAGCACTTGCCGAATTCCTGTATGTTGCATGGAAAAATGCAGACCTTACAGCAGTGAGCAAAAACCTCTGCTTGTACATAGCACATACAAATCAATGTCACTGTGTGACTGTTAAGGAGGGTGTACAGTCTGTTTGTGTTGTTGAAGACCTGCAGTGTGATCATGAAGAATGTGACACAAGGGTGTTTTTACATGCACAACATGCTGCACGGGAGCATAAAGCTGTCATCATCAAGAGCTCTGACACTGATGTGGCAGTCATTGCTGTAAGTGTGCAGACAGATTTGCCATGCAGTTTATATGTTTTCACAGGGACTGGCAACAGGACACGTATCATTGACATTACCAAGGTGTCATCAGCTCTCGGAACCAGTGTGTGTTCAGCCTTGATCGGAATTCACACATTCTCTGGGTGTGACTCCACAAGTGCCTTTTATGGCAAAGGAAAAAGAAAGACATTTTCTGTTGCATGTGAGAAAGGTGAGTACCTAAAGGCTTTTAAAAGTTTAGGTACTAACTTTAACTTGGAGCAGTCAACATTTGCACTTCTTTGCCAGTATGTATGCCACTTATATGATCAGCCAGCTGCCGATAACGTAAATGAAGCTAGGTACAAGGCTTTCTGTATGGCATCATCAGCCTTGCCAGAATTATGCATTCCTCCTACAACTGATGCCCTCCATCAGCACTGCAAAAGGGCAAACTACCAGGCTGCAATAATGAGGTCCTGTCTCAAACAAAACATAAGTGCTCCATCACCTGCTGGATATGGTTGGCAAATAGAGGATGGGACCTTGCACATCACCTGGATGACCAGAAATCCGGCCCCTGACAGTGTTTTGCATGTGATACACTGCGGCTGCAAAGGTACCTGTGAGACAGGCAGATGTTCCTGTTTTTCTGCAGGATTGTGTTGCACAGACTTATGTCGTTGCTGTAATTGTGCCAACACAAAAGAAACTGAGGAACTGGATGATAACTGTCCTGACACTGACAGTGAGGACTGAGTGTCCTTAATCTGTTATTTCTTATTTAGTTTTGTACAGTTTTGTATATCATATTTCATATTTTTCATGAAGATGGTTTTTATGGTTCATCAGTGTTGTTTTCATTTGTGGAAGAAAGAATGAATGAATGAATGAATGAATGAACAAATGGTCATTGGTATAAGTACAATTACTGCCTTTTATTGATACAAGGAAGGAGGTTTATTTGTCACATACATAGAAATACTTACGTAAAGCATGTAGTGAAATTTCGTTTGGTGTTAAGCTTTTTCTGTGCGAGTGTGAAGAAAGAAAGATCAAGAAATATGTCATAAATAGCAAAAGGAAGTATAGTGCAGTGTGTGTGTACAGTCCATGTGCAAGTGTGAAAAAAAGTGTAATTGCTGTTTATATAGTCATTGTGTGTGTTCAGGATACGGAATGCTTGAGGAAAGAAGCTCCTCCTCAGTCTCTCTGTTCTGGTCTTGTAGCAGCAGAGACCTGACCTCAGTGTTTTGAAAAGTCCATGGTCAGGATGTTAGGAGTCCTTTACAATACTTTGGGCCCTGGTACGTAGTCTTCTCTTGTAGGTCTCCTGCAGAATAGGGAGAGGTGCTCTGATGATGCGGCACTGCAGTCACAGGCTGTACAGTTCCCATACCAAGTGATGATGCTGTCAGAACACACAGCTGATGGGTGCTGATGCTCTGAACTTCCTCAGCTGACGTAGGAAGTACAGTCTTTGCCTTGATTTCTTCAGTGTGTGCTGGGTGTTCACAGTCCATGTTAGATCGTCAGTAAGGTGTATTCCCAGGTATGTCAAACTTGATCTAAATGACTTAACATAAGCATAACATTATCGTATATTTGCCTCATTGTTCTTATGGGACGCGGCTATGTATACAGCACTATTTAGAATCCATTTAGCCCACTTTTGAGGATGTTCGGGTGTTTTCCTCTTTATCGGTAACGTTGAATCTAACCACGGGAGCCGCCATCTTGCCATTCTGTTGACAAAAAGCAGCTACCTCATTGGTGTAGAACGATCACGTGTCGAAAAGTGCCAGCACTCGCGACCAAGATCCTTGTGCGCTCTGAAGAAACTAGTTCGGCATAAAACATAGACGCACCAAAAATTGACTGGAAAGTCAGCGACGAACTTTTTTTTGGTAGCTAAGCACGACTCGTTCTTTTTTATGAGCTAAAGATTGTGTAGATGCGCGCCTGTGGAGCGGGTTGAAACGAAAACAGTGTTCATGTTGCGGCCTAAATGGACCATCCCAGCATTCAGATGTCTGCTATAATTTACATTGGGCATGAAATGACCAATTTCTACCAATGCTTAACTACCAAGCTACTGCCACACAATTGTATTAGTTTGACATGCCACACAATTTAACCATGTAAGATGTGGCTAGAGAGCAAACATATGCAGCGAGCGTAGCTCTATCCATGTTAGCCAGGCCTAGCTTGCTAAACGTTAGCCTAGGAAACACTTAAAATGACTAAATATGGATCCTGCCATTCTCAAGAATATTCAACCATGTATGATAATCGGTTTAATAAGATTAACAAGCTATATTTCGCTAACATTTAGTGGGCAGCTAACAGATGCCATTGCTCGTGATCTCGGACAATGTCCATAACTATGTGATTGGCGGACAATCTCGGACAATGTCCATAACAATGTGATTGGCTAAAATTGGAAGAGATCTGATAGGCTGCAGAGAATATATTTTAGAAAAAATGCATTTGTGAATCTAAACGCGTTAGGAAAGTTCCAAAAATCCACACAGACGAATGCAGGGATTTGTAACTGGTGTTCGTCAGGTTGCAAACAAATGTCATGGGGTCATTTATTTGTGAATCATAAAATACATTTGTGAATCGCGTTTGGTTTGTTTGTGACTTGCGTTTCGTTTGTTTGAATCGCGTTTCGTTTGTTTGTGAATTATGAAACAAATCTAACTCCATACAGGAGTTTTTAGTCAGCCCAAGGCTGACAGGCTACTTCTTTTAGCTTTAGGACCCCGGAGCTTTTAGGCTGCCCATGTCTGACGTGCCGTTACCTTTATGAAGCCCGCGATAGTTCAAGTTGCCGTGTTGTAATGGAGGCTGTGTTTGCCCTGTTTGCTGCGAGGTTTACCGAATGCTTTAGGCATTAGCTCCGTGTACTTCAGGTAGGCTGGCAACTCTCTCACTACATGCAAACATGCTAGCTACTATGGATGGTGGTCAACCTGGTGTGATGTAGCCTAATGTTTTTACCACATGGCGACAGACTCCTCAGCTTTTGACGTGACTGTGGACGAGTGTTGAGCAGCGAGGCTACAATTCAACAGCTCTCGGTATGTTTTATTAAATAAGTTAAAAACATTTATATAATGAAGCTGTATTTCTACCACAGGTAGTGTCCAGCGACTGCCACTGTTTTTCCCCACATTAGTTTCCCATTGTTTGATTTATTTCTGTTTTGTTTTGTTTAAGGAGCTGTTTTGTGTGCTTTATTATTTTAGAGTTATATCTGTATTTTGAGCCTTGCTTGCTAACCTGGTGACGCATTTTAGTACACTTTGCAGTGAGTGTGTTTGCCCTACAATGCCTAATGTGTGCAGTGATATTTAGATGTGCTATGTAGATAATATTTGGTGTGGTTATATATCGGCATCCCTAAAATCACGTGTGTTGTAGCGTTCCCCAGGTTGGGAGTTCACCAAACCATATGCCATTCTAGGCCAAAGGCCCAGGTATATTAGGCCCACAATCACGCCCCTGTTGTTAGTGTTTGCTATTTTAATAGGATGTACATCCATCTGATTTTACTACTGTGCATTTAATAAACATTGTTTTTATATTTGTTATACCACGGCCTCTGCTTAAGTTCATTTAATTGGACAGGACATGTGCAGGGAACCTAGTCCTACTTATAGTGTGCTCAACTGAGGGTCTCTCACCCCATCTGTGAGTGGCGTAGTCGGAAACAACTAGCATGAGACCTGGTCCTAACATTCTCTGAGCCCATTTAGTGCTAAGTGCACCACCCCCCCCACAGTTACACCAGGTTTTTTATTGCTCTTAGCTTGACTGTTCTCTCCCTTGTACGTTGCTTTGGACAAAGGCATCTGCTAAATGACAATGTAAATGTCAAACTATGAAATTAACTGAACTATGAACTAGTTCAGAATTTAAATGGTGAACTAATGAAAGTGAACTATTCATGTTTATTTGTATGAACTGAGCTTTGAACTAGTTCATGAGCGGTGTGAACTTGCACAACACTGGCTGTGACACATACCAGGCATATTGCGACACATTAGTGGCTGTTCCTGAAATCTACAGAATAACAAGCCAACTATGACGAGTGAACATGCAATATGTCACTGCTCCTGGGGGGTCCTTGAGGAAGGACAGTCCAGGATGGGGAAAAAGCAGAAACTAAATTCACCGTGATCTCAGGCTTACCTGCGTGTGTGTGTGTGTGTGTGTCCTGTGTCGCCTCCATATATGCACGTGTGTGTTCCAGTGTGTCGTGTGTGCCATTAAAAACCTGACCAAGGTCTTAATTATATTTGACTGCCTTTACCTACTTGATCTACCTGCAACCATAATGAAGAATCAGATGTCAGCATTAACACAATATACTAATATATAGTCAGATCTTGAACATTATGAGCATCAGTTCGGATGTCAAAGAGTTCTCCAAAAAGTCAGGAAATTAGGGGGATGAAAGGGTTCAGAGGTCTTATTGATATTAAGACTGGTGAATATAGATGGACTGGTGTCTGTCTCCTTTCTTTGGTTCTTGTGCCCCTGTCGCCATTGTGCTTGCTCTAAGTTCAGGCCAAGAGCCTTGAGACAATTGTATTGTTTTGGTGCTATTTAAATTGAATTGAATTGAATTGAATGTGCACGCACTACCTTTCAGCTATGATAGAGGATTACATTTGACTCTGCACACCCTGAATGGATATGTTGTGCAGTGATGCAGTACACTTACATTTGGTATCAGCTATGTCTCTGAGGATGAGACTACGGAGAGCCACAGAGGCCAAAAAGGTGTAGGATGTTCTAAGAGCATGGCTGGTGGGAGACACACCTCTCACTCAGCACCAGAGCGTCGTCAAGCAGGAACAAGCTCAAGTCTCTGACCCGCTCATACATCCTGGCAAGGAATGAGATATAATAGAGGAAATTACTAACAGCTAACGAGTTCTCTGTGATTTTCTACGTGCTTGACATACTTAACCATTTAACAGATGGTTTCCTTTAACAACAAAGTTGTATTTGGTAAGCTTCATGTGACACTCTCAGTAAAAAAGTGAAGATTTCACACCAATCTGTAATAGTGTTGGTATTATCTTAAAATGGCTTGGTTAATATTACCGTGAGTTTGACACCTCTTTTCCGAATGTCCCTTGTTGGGCAAATATATTTTTATTTCATTTGTTTTCTTTCTGACCTCTTGTCTTACCTGAGAAAGGTAGTGATGTCTTCATTTGGGCGTTTCAGTAATGCCACATTTTGTGTTGTGATCAAATATCGCTCCCTCTCCTTCAAATTCTGGAATTACAAGTTTTAAAATCAATCTCCACCATATTTAATAGAAGCTATTGACAAGCATACATCTCATGCTTTCACATGTCTTGTCACTCAAGTGTCGTAGCAACAACGTATAAAGGAAACTAGAGCAAACTAATTGTCATGAGTTAACAAGACTGAGGCAAAACCTTATTGAACATCAGAATGAACAAAGCCCCAGAGTCTCTCAGCTGAGAAGAATTCAAAAAATGTTGCAAACCCAACAGTGAAGACAGGAAATATTGCTGTTTTCCTGATGAAACAGACAAGAACTAAGTGCTTACATCATTTTGTATCATCTGACTCTGTAACCCAAACCCCTGGATATGCACTTTGTGTCTTTGTCTCACTGAGACCTGACCGATTAGCATCTGTGCCCCCCAAAAAGCTGCTTTCCTGCTTTCAACAACATGACTTCTGATCTGTCACAATCTAACACATCTTCTTGAGGAAACTACAAGCTCATCTAAAAACTCATCTCAATCGACGCATACTTCGGCATGCAAAGGTTCGAACACCCCTGCTCAAAATGTTGTTACTGTGAATAGCTAAGCAAGTAAAAGATGACCTGATTTCCAAAAGGCATGAGGTATAGAATAACCTTTCTTTAATGATTTAAGCAAGATCACTTTTTTCTTTTCATCTTTTACGGTCTCAAAATAACAAAAAAGGAAAAGGGCCTGAAGCAAAAGTTTGGGCACCCTGTATAGTCAGTACTTGTAAAAAGTACTTTTTCATTCTTGTTTGTCTGGAAGATATTAAAGCTTGAAATGGATGAAAACCCATTTTGTGCAATTTTTGGCATGCTATAGCAAAAAAAATGACAGCATTTACCAAAATGAAACAATTTTTTTTGGAAAGATTAGATATTTGTTCTTAACATATAAAAAAATTGTGATGGTGTTCTGCCTCGTTTTCTCAAAATATATTTTTTTAAATATGGGATTTTTGTACAAGCCCAGCATTCAATGGCCTATGGAAGTACATTCAAATGGTAGCAAAAGGTACGTTTATGACACAGAGCTTAAACTGCGTTTGTGTATAAAATCTGTGTACAATATCAAGTCTCTAGCTTTAACATTGAGCTTTCCACAGGCCTTCAAAGATGCTGCAACAGAGCGCAGAGTAAAATTTCTAAACAAATTCAAGCACCCCGAATACTATGATGTACCCAAGCCACACCCTTGGAAGTCCATATTATTCAATTTATGGTATCAGATTTTAAGCCTAGAAAGTTTGAAGGAGCTAGCTTAAACACTTTTCTAGTAATAGCAATTTGAAAATGGCTGTACAGAAAACGCTGCTAAAAAAGCGTCTTAAGTACAGGCACCCCCTCACCCCTAAAACATAATTTTGTGAGAAAACTATTGGGAGTAGAGAGCTAATATCTGAGATGGTCGAGTGGGGAATTTTCCTTAAATTGTCACGTTTGGCGTGGAATGACCCTGGAATAAAAACAGATTGTTGCATTAACCACAAATTAAACTTCTTTTTTCTTCCAACCTCTTGCATGACATCTGGCTAAATTACCCAATGCCTTGTGGATGTGACTGAAGTCTAGATTGTCATCAGCACATACTCCCCAGTATTTGGCCCTCAAGGTTTTCTCTTTTCTTTTTTTGGTAATACAACCCTGAAAGCCTTAGCATTCTTTGAAATCTCTGAAGGGAGGGGTGAGATTTAGACTCAAATATCATCAACCTCTGGCCAGAATCACAGACTACAACTTTGAATGCTTAACATTAGCAATAATAAATATGTGTACTAATTTGTATTGTAAAAGGGTAAATCCATGTTAACCTTCTCTTTTTACTCGCAACCTTTTCCCCAGGTGTCTTTCCTACTGTATGAACATACAGATAAAAGAACAAGTCAGCAAGCATCTCTGAGAGAATTGTGAGTAAATAAACTATTTCTATGTCAGTCACAATAGATGTACAGGCAAGGTTTAGTTGGAGGCCTGCCAAAGAGAAAGCCTTTTTTAGTCATGAAAATTGTATTAACTAGTGTTACATTCTTAAAGTAAGGTACATCATCTCCATCATCGTTCAGGTCACACATCCACCCCACCCCCCTACTACACTCCTTTGTGTAGTCTCAACAGGTTGAGCTTTGGCCATGCCCATCCCAGGACCATCAGACGTGTAAATGGTGCTCAGAGACATGGAATTCCTGCCCATAATCCTTTATTTTGCATTCCAAAAGCTCCTACAGCTGATTGGCTAGGATTGAATCTAGGAAGCTAATAGGTCAGACAGAAGAAGCATTATATTAACGCCACAGAGTCAGATTAATGAACTTACATCTTAAGGCTGGCACTGGGATGCTCTGGAAGTATACTGTATGTGTAATTCACCAGCAGTACAACTTTACTGGTGTTCTTTTTTTGCAGATTTCACAATATCGTTGCATTGAAGGATAGTTTGACCGAGTTTCTGTTTCCAAAACAGAACTAAAGTCAGAAATGTCTGGATTCACTGAACCATCACAACAGCTCATGTCAGTGAAGAAGGAGATAAAAGAAGAAGAAGAATTTGATGATTTCCTACAAGAGTATTTGTCTGAAATTCAGACAGTGGAAGAAAAGCCTGGAATGGAATATGAAATCAAGACTGAAATGTACACATCACCAAACATGACCCTGAAAGAAGAAAAGTATTCACCAATGGAAATTACAGATGAAGAAGAATTTGATTTAAGTGAATATGGTCACTATGTCTCTTCTCCTACAAGTAAGTTGCTTGTTCATCGTAATGTGTTATGTATAGTTACAATACTTTAATTTTAGAGAATGGCTAACTTGTGCTTCACAAAGTGAGACCTATTCAGAGAACAGAGATACTGTGGGAATACCATACTTATGGAATACTATCTGCAGTCTGTTACATTCAAAAGAGAGAAAGTGTCTGCCATCATTTTTCTCTAGCTTTGCAGTTCACGTGTGTGTATCTCTGCTTACATTTACATTTCGTCTCTAGCTAGACACTTTTATCCTGTCACTTCCAAGTGATGTATATTTCTAGCAAGTTTCCAATATGTCCAAAAAAATCAAACATATGTATCTGTATTGTAGAAATGACATCCCAGATAGAGGAGAAGAGATAAGCTGAACCTTTTTGTATTATGTTATAGGAGACATTCAAAGAATCCAATCTAACAAGAGAGGGAACACTAAGGAAAAAAGAAATAAAGACAGATGTCACAATCGCTCACACCTAACCGTGCATACGATGAAACATACTGGAGAAAAACCACAAAAGACACATCGGAGGATCCATACTGAGGCAAAGCCACATCAGTGTTCTCAGTGTGGAAAGGCCTTTAGCCGAATGTCTCATCTTAAGACACACCAGAAGATCCATACTGGAGAAAAGACACATCTTTGTTCTCAGTGTGGAAAGGCCTTTAGCTTTCTGTCTATTCTTAAAAAACACCAGAAGATCCATACTGGGGAAAAGCCACATCAGTGTTCTCAGTGTGGAAAAACCTTTAACCTTATCTGTACTCTTAAGACACACCAGAAGATCCATACTGGGGAAAAGCCACATCAGTGTTCTCAGTGTGGAAAAACCTTTATCCAAATGTCTAGTCTCAAGAAACACCAGATGATCCATACTGGGGAAGGCCATTATCAGTGTTCCCAGTGTGGAAAGGCCTTTATTGTCCCATATGACCTGAAGAGACACCAGAGGATCCATACCGGGGAAAGGCCTTATCAGTGTTCTCAGTGTGGAAAAACTTTTTATGACAAATCTGAAATGAAGAGACACCAGATGATCCATACTGGAAAAAAGCCACATCAGTGTTCTCAGTGTGGAAAGGCCTTTAGCCAAATGGGTTCTCTCAAGAGACACCAGACGATCCATACCGGGGAAAGGCCTTATCAGTGTTCTCAGTGTGAAAAAGCCTTTGGCCAAATGTCTAGTCTCAAGAGACACCAGAAGATCCATTAAAATTATGTGCTGCCCGACTAATACATGATGGAGTATCACTTACTGAAATATTTTTGATTAGATGAGTTTAAAAAAAAACCGTGATGTACATGATGAAGTATTATTTCTTCATATTTGAAACATGTTTTAGGGTAGAGATTGAAACATGAATTGAATAAAACAAAACAAAAAAGTGATTTCTTTCAAGTATGTGTATGTGGGGGTGGTCTCCCAATTGTTAAAGGTACAGGTTTGTATTCCAACCTTGTGTGATAACCTTGTGGCTGCTACTCACAGGGATTGTAGTTCTTTCTGCATGCTGCCATGTTATGTGTGGGTTGTAGCCGGCAGGAAAATAACTACTAAAGCTATTTACCAAGTGAGTTTCTGTATCTTTCCTGGGTCCTCGTTAATAAAAACATGTTTTTTTTCTGAGAGAATTGTCATGTTTCCTTTTTCTAATTTAGCCTCCTAAAAACAACAATTTCATACATCTTTTGATGCCAAAAAAATAATAATAGGCTAATGACAATTATGATATTTAAGTTAAGTACTAGTAGTAGTGCAAGTTAGGAAGGTAGGTGCTCTTTGAAGAGTTGGGTCTTCAAGAGCTTCTTGAAGGTAGAGAGGGACGCCCCTGCTCTGGTATGGCTAGGCAGCATGTTCCACCAATGTGGAACTACAAATGAGAATAGTCTAGATTGCTGTACTAGGTGTGAATGGGGGCACTGGTGGATGTGATGGGTGGGGACCCAGTCTGCCCTGCTGAGCTCATGGGGGTTGGGAGGTCAAACCTTTTGAAAAACTGTTTCAGCTGGTTAGCATGTTCCAGGCAGTGCTTGAATGTTTGCAGCCAGTTATCTCTTTACACCTCCCTGGAGCTGTTGGCCTGTAGCCAAAATAGGAAGTATCTCTTAAAAGTGAGCAGGTGAAGAGATTTGTTGCCATACTAGATTATAGAGTAATGGTATAGTAGAGAAGTAGAGTAGAAGATCAGTGAAGGATTGAATAATGTCTCAGGTCAGCCTGGTCTCAATCAGCCGTCGTACATATGTATCCGAAAATTTTAGACATACAAATTCGTAACAATACTAACGAAATAAAGTGAAATTTTGAACATACAAATAGGGTAATCGTTGAATTTACATAAAAGAGTCAGAGGGTGGCGTTGTCTGCGCAAGAAGACGTGCCATATCCTATGAAGAAGTTGGAAAGAATATATCCTAATTGTTTGAACCAGTTTTGTTACTCCATCCAACAGCACCCCAGATAGCACGTTGAATTACAGACTAGAAAATAGGATAAGCCAATTGTAATGTTTAGTACTGATAGAATCAGGACTTGTATAATGAAATGTTTGGCAACCGGAAACCAGTATAATGTACCATGTACGGCCTGAAGAATAAAGCACTCAAGATCTCCCAGACATTGTGTATACCGGGTGATAATTTATAGGACAAGTACAAGTCAGAACACTAATAACCTTAGAATAGTTTTTCTTTTTTATATGGCAATGACAGTACGGGCGTTCTGATTGGCTAATGCGTAGTGATGCCACCCGTGTATTGCCCTCCTCACGGATCCATCCTGGCCGACGATAATTCAAAAATGAGCGAAAGCGATTCAACTAATTATGCGTATTTCTTGTTCCATGACAATGTGATACAACATTTACCTACTAGATTACACACGATCTGAGCAACGGACGGAAATACAAAATCTAAGTTTTAGTGAACTACAAATTCCAGCACCATTTCTTTAAAAACCGTCCGAATAAACACTATACATCATGGGAAATGAAGTCAATGGAAACTCAATGGGAAATTAAGTCAATGGAAACAGCTCTGATGTACTTAAGTATGAAGTTGTAGTGCAGGTATTATGTTTCATTAACTGTTGAAACGAATACATTCTTCAAGTCTTAAAGCTGCTATTTCATTAATTTTATTTTTTTTATAATTATTTTTATTTAGTAAGAAGGTAACAGAAATTATGAAAGGGTACTAGGAATTACAATGACATTAAAGCTGCTATTTCAATGAGAGGCAGACGACTGAGTGTGATGAGCTGATGTTAATTTCAATCTTGCAGAAATGCAATCTTTCTGCCAAAAATCAGTGCACCTACTTCTTTTTGCTACAATTCTCCTATTCAGAGACCCCCTCATGAATACTTTGCCGTCTGCGGCAGGGAATGGCATGGCCCTGACTGCTTGCCTGACAACACATTACACTCAGGGTCACAGGCTTGACCCCACTAGGCCCTGACTGCTTGCCTGACAACACATTACACTCAGGGTCACAGGCTTGACCCCACTTGGCCCTGACTGCTTGCCTTGACTACACAGCACACTCAAGGTCACAGGCATGACCCCACTAGGCCCTGACTGCCTTCCTGACTACCCAGCACACTCTGGGCCTCAGCAGTGACCCCACTAGGCTCAGTAAGGCCTTTCTACCTGGCCTTACTTGACACTCGTTTTTGCACACAGGAGTCTCTGCCTGACCTTTCGTGACACTTGTTTTGCAAGGCTGCTCCATGTTCACCACATCACTGCATTACAACCATTGTATTTGTCTACATCCACCTTTCCTGAAACAGCTGAAACAATGAGTTATTCTATTCTTGCATCACATGTCTGTTACAATGCCGTTATGCTGTGGCTGTTACATCACGCTGTATGTTACAGAATCAGATGATGCAAAATAACAGTAGAATAGTTATATTTGGTTCTATCAGTCCCCCATATGAGCATTACTATGCTCACACACGAATTACCATGTGGAGGGTCTTTCTGCCTTTCTACCATGTCAAGCAGTGCTGAATCAGGAACAGTTTCAAGAGTGATCTTCCAAGGATGTGGATGGCTTTGTATCCCTTTTGGCCATTTGATTATCACTAGTCCTTCACTTTAGTGTGAGTATGCGTATCTCTTGACAGGCGAGATGTGGTCCCCCTCTCCCCAGATAGCCTCCTTCCTGCTATCACCCTTTGTCCTCTGTTCTCGCCCCCTCCCCACACAACAGCTAAAAGGACTTGCAGGACCAAGTTGGAGTCCAGCTACCATGCCTCTGAGCCCAGGCGCATGTGGAGTGGACTAAGATCATCATCACAGACTACAAAGGGAGGGGTTGCAGTGAGACCCAGTCCCCTGTCCTACTACCTGACGAGCTGAACGCCTTCTACGCTCGCTTTGTGAAGGACAGTGACCCCCTCTGCAGTGGAGTTACCTGATGGCCTAGCCAGTGACGTGCCTCTAGCCGAGCATTGCCGGCATTGCTTCAAAAAGACCAACCCTCACAAGGCACCTGGCCAAGATGACATTTCAGGTAAGGCCCTCAGGGGTTGTGCTGACCAGCTAGCATGGGGTCTTTAGTGACATCTTCAACCTCTCCCTCAGCCTGTCTGTACTCCCCACCTGCTTCAAGAGGACCACCATCGTCCCTGTGCCTAAGAACACTAAGGTCACCTGCATGAGTGACTATCGCCCGGTAGCACTGACCGCTGTCATCATGAAGTGCTTCGAGCGGCTAGTCAAATCATTAATTTGCTCCTCACTGCCCCCCACCGTGGACCCCCTATGCAGTTTGCATACCGGTCCAACAAGTCTACAGACGATGCCATCGCCCTGACTGTGCACACCGCGCTCTCCCACCTGGACAAAGAGAATACGTATGTGAGGATGCTGTTCATCTACTACAGTTCAGCATTCAACACCATCATCCCCTCCAGACTTGTCTCCAAGCTCGTGGACCTGGGACTAAACACCTCCCTATGCAAGTGGATCTTGGACTTCCTGACGGGGAGGCCACAGGTGGTAAGAATCGGTGACCGCACCTCAGCCACAGTGATCACCAACACAGGCACCCCCCAGGGCTGTGTGCTCAGCCTCTTCCTGTTCGCCTTGTTCACACATGACGTTCACACATGACGTGCGGCAACGCACAGTTCCAATCTCATCGTTAAGTTTGCTGAGGACACAACTATTGTGGGCCTCATCACTGAGAGTGACGAGTCAGCCTACAGAGGGGAGGTTAATACCCTGATCAATATCACAAGTCAATATCAAGCCAATATCAATATCAAATCTAACCTCTCTAAAATGTTCCTTGTGTATAATTATTCCTCATAGTCATAATAATAAAATGTGCAGATTTTGTTCCATTTTTTCTCTGATGGTCAAATATTGGTAGTTAAAGATGCACTATTTCGATAGTTTAGATTTATTTTCAGTATTTCAAAGTGAATGAGCTGTGGGAGCACAAGAACAGTGAGCGTCTAGCAGCGATTATCATAGACATACATGTATGTATATACAGTATCCATGGCGATTATAGCTTACTATCTTAGTAAGAGAGATTCTAAGTAACATGGAGACAAAACTTTTTCTTTTTTTACATTGTGCAGTGCCTACTTCTCAGTAAGTTTAAAAAAAATCTTAGCAAAAAAGGTCAAACAAACAACTGATGACGTCACCCCTTTCAAAGTGAATGGGGATCCGTACCCCGTAGAAAGACCCGTTGTGAAGTCAAACGATGTAAAATAAACGTGTTATGATTGCATTTTTAACGAGAAATCAATGTTAAATTGTAACAATATAACAGAAAAACAGTATTTCATGAAGCAGAACACAAGTAATTACACACATTTTGGTACAATGGAATTAATAGGGAGCTCTCAATCCAATATGGCGGAGACAGACGTTCACTCACGTTGTATTTTGGGCGTGGTTAATAATGCACTCCGGCCATACGTATGTATGTTACGAATGTCTCCTCTGGCACAATTTACCAATTTCGTATGTAAATTTACGAATTTCTCTGTCACAATATTTCGTATACATTGATACGAACACGTTGCTCAGGTCTGTGTCCCTCCATTTCAATACATCTTGCATGACACATCAACACAGCTGAAGAAATGCCCAAACTTGAGTTGCTAAGTCGCAGCGGTTGGTAAAACTGTTGAGATTGAAGTGCTGTCTGTTTGACTTTTCACTAGTATGAAGGCACATGTTTTTCCTTTAACACACTAGACTGATTTAAAACTTAAAATGGTAAGGATCAGTATTTTAATTAGTATTTGTCCATGTGGGACTGGAGATTACTGGTGGGTGTCAGTAGACAACGTCATGTTCCACAATGTATTGCTGTGACTTCTATGAGACCTAGACATGGTGTTGTATTCTAAGTGTAAGTACCTGTACACTGCTGACTTTATTGAGTTAAGAATTCCCTTTGAAGATGCGATTGTCGAAGCATTTGAAAGGAATAAGCTAAAGTATGCGGAACTGGTAGCGAAACCAAGGCAACGAGGTTGGGAAGCACACACAAGACCAGTGGAGATGGGTGTTAGAGGCTTTGTAGCTAAATTAACCAAAACACTTCTGTTGGATTTTGGTTTTCGAGGAAGGTCACTCAAAAGAGCTTTAAAGGAGTTGTCTGAGGCTCCTGAAAAAGCGAGCCAGTGGTTGTGACTGAGACGCACACAGACTACTTGGGGTCATGAATCAAACTGAACTAAAACTGAGCTACGTGAAATCTTATCGAGGTCTATTTTGAGGTGTATCTGTTGTTGTCTCTGTCTAACCCATTATGAGTATGGAGTGGGTGGCTCTGGGATGCCAGACACCACTGTTGAGCCTTCTGGAGGCACCGTGGGCCTAATTCAATGAAACATTGATGAAGTAAGGTGCCTGCCTGAAAACCCCAGTGAAATGCCCACAAAGGTAGCTTTGTTTATGTTGTAGTATCCTGCTGCTCAGGTTCTATGGTTGGGTAATCATGTTGTTGTGTTTAGCACTTGTGGGCTAAAGACAGTGCATGTTGTACTATGAAGTAGGGCCTTTACGGATCCTGGGTACAACATGTGGCTGTTGTGGCTGTCTCCAGCCAGTTGTGTTTTGTTGTATCTATGGTTGGGCAGTTGTTACATATTGTCCCGCATATTGATAGCAACTCCCTGATGCCCGCAAATTACTTAAAATCTCCCGGAATCTAGAGCGAGCGAGCAAGACCGCGCACGCGAGACAGACGTGCTCCAAACCGCGTAAGCATCTGTGTAGCGCACGCACGACAGAGAGGGAGAGGCATAGACATATATGTACCTTTATATGTCTATGGGGAGAGGGACCTAGAGACTGTGCGTGTGTGTGGCAGTGTGAGTGTGTGCCTCATGAAGCATCCTGATTGGCCTGTTTCGGTAAGTCAACCAATCAATTTTCAGTGTGGGTGGGCTTTTATCTCTTCTCCCGAACCGAATTAATCAGTTCAGTGTATCTAGGAACAGGAGCACCATGGCAGAGGGAGAGTACCCCAAAAAACGAAAATATGAGACACATTTTTACAACAGACTGTACAAAGGTGTACCCCTGTCTTAGAAAAGTAAATCACAATGACAGTCTTGCTCGCTGTACAATCTGTAACAGTGATTTCAGCATTGCCCATGGCGGGTTAAATGACTGTAAAAGACATGTTGAGGTGAGTTCAACCAGTTTCATTTCATGTGCATATTATTCAGGCCAGCTAATTGCCAGGGCTACATGAAAACAACAAACTCCTTAGACCTGTTTAAAGTTGCAATGGAATACAAATAAAAGCAGTTAACATAAATAGTATAAGCAGCATATAAATAGTAAAAGTAATCTACATATTTAAACATAATTAACAAAGAATTGCATAGGGCTATAGCCTATTGAATGATATTATTTTAGGGACCACAACTTGTTAGGGAGCGCAGGGAAATAGGGTTTTTTCTTTTTCTTTTCGGGGGGGGGGGGGGGGGGGGGGTAGGTTCGGGATACCTCCCTGAAATTACTTTCTGCAGGTTGGGATGTCTGTACTTGCATCTGATAGTGAGAGGATTGGCCACTGTGGGAATTCCCAAACCAATAGCACAAGGAATATTTTCCTGTGTATACCTAAAATTACATTAAGTTATGTGTGACAGAGCTGACAAACAGTACTACACATCATGTCACTAGTTTCTAATTGGCTAGTTTCATTATGAATGGCTAGTTTCAACATACAGAGACCAGTAGTCTAACTAACTGTAGAGTGGGAGCTCATGTAAGACAGCGTGTAATACAGAGACCAGTAGTCTAACTAACTGTAGACTGGGAGCACTATGAGCTCGTGTAAGACAGCGTGTAATACAGAGACCAGTAGTCTAACTAACTGTAGACTGGGAGCACTATGAGCTCGTGTAAGACAGCGTGTAATACAGAGACCAGTAGTCTAACTAACTGTAGAGTGGGAGCCCTTGGGATGCACAGGGACTTGCAGAGCCATAATGAGTACATGTTCCAGGTGATTAGACAGACACCAGCTTAACATCAAAATGCCCAATTAACTCCTGAGACTTACAGCTGAATTTCTCTATGGAGGCAAGGCAGCCGTGGGTGTACAATGTGATGATTTTACATTTTTATAACTACTGTCAAATGCAAAGCAAGCAAGGATATTGCTCTTTTGATCATCTTTATTGGCTATCTATCTATCTATCTATCTATCTATCTATCTATTGCTCTTTTGATCATCTTTATAGGCTCATTAGTATTCATCAATAAGTTCCCTCGGCTCCAGCCCCATGAGCTGCCTCTTACAGCTAGCTAAGCTAACGCTTGTTAAACTACTACGGTGTGACCATCCAATCAGAGCGCAGTATTTCTGACTTTTTCTGCTGTATGATGTGGAGCTAATATTCATGGCTAGTTTCAACTGCCGTTGAACTAATGTATAAGAAACAGGCTTGACATAAGAGTATGTTTTAAAAACACTGTGATGTATAAGAAACAGGCTTGACATAAGAGTATGTTTTAAAAGCACTGTGATGTATAAGAAACAGGCTTGACATAAGAGTATGTTTTAAAAACACTGTGATGTATAAGAAACAGGCTTGACATAAGAGTATGTTTTAAAAACACTGTGATGTATTAGAAACAGGTTTGACATAAGAGTATGTTTTAAAAACACTGTGATGTATAAGATACAGGCTTGACATAAGAGTATGTTTTAAAAACAGTCAGTGACCGTGGTTACATGGATTCGAATAACTGCCTTAGTCGGACTGAAATCGCATTATCCGTTTCATGTAAGCACCTTAGTCGGATCGTAGTCGGACCGCACATAGTCGGACTAACACCCCTGGATAACTCGATCCGATCCAGTTGATAGTTCGACTATTGCGGCATGTAACGGTGAATTGGATAAGGAACTGGACTTTGCGTCTTTGCGCATGCTTGAGATCCCGCCGCCATCCTCCCTCCCTCCCTGCCAGGTCGTGACCCGGAAGACGAAAGAGACGATACGTTGTCTCAGCTGTTCATACTAATGACACGTTTATTTATGAATATCCTGCAGACTGTCTCACAAGCTTATTCTTGTTGACTATGAACAAACATAACAGAAGAGGTCCGAAGATATGAGTACCTTTACAACCCCTCCTTAAAAACGTATAAGGACGTTCAAATTACGATACTTATGTGGTGCCAGTGTTGACAAAAACGTTGACTGTGACTGTTTGGACAGAGCGCGCTAATTCACCGAACAAATACTTTCATATTAATTTCCCACCACTTGTTAGTCATGTCATCCATTCATATCGATGTGAATCAATCAATACTAACACATCTTTAACTGTGATGTGTTTTTGTTTCATTTCACAACGTATTTACTGTATAATCAACGATAGCAGGTGCCCGCTTGTAAACAGTCCACATTTTATTTGCTTAAAACACACAGCAGTACTGTCAAATCAGAAAGCAAATCAGCTGTTAAAGGGCTGTTACCTGACCAAATACCTTTCAAACTCGGTGATAGTATTCACAACTAATTTGTTCTTCATTCTATCAAATATGATGAAGTGTGGTCCGCGACGGCCACAAGTAAATTATTGCGACATTTCTAACATACAACTCAGAACGAAGAGAACTATAACTAGCCTACTGGTACGTACAAAAGGAGAGCCCGCGAAAATCATGTGTGCGCTAACAATTGTCTGGCGCCAGGTCTTGGGTAGGAGGCATGTTGTTCCGGGGATATTTAGTTAAATGGTCCGCGAATTTTTATTGGCTAAGTGGTCCTTGGTCTGAAAAAGTTTGAGAAACACTGCTTTATAGACAATAACGATCATACACTCCCATTGCACTCAAACAACCACATTCAAACGAGGAGATATTGTATCAATTAGCCTATTAAGTACTGTATTTATTGATTGCAAAGAGTTCAACGTTACAGCAACATAACTTTGCTCCGGTCGCTAAATCTGATATATCCGTGTGCATCATCGCTCTCCCTCTCTCTCTCTGCCACACCCACCCTGTAACCTACGTGTTTATACATTCTAGAAGCAAGACCATTATATTGTAACAAATCACGGAAGCGTGGTATATTTGTTATGGCTTTTTATTAAACACAACACACTGTCACAATGGCACGGGCTTTATGCCCACGAACAGACTGTGCTACCGTCACCCACCTGTATAAGCTCTGTCCCAACACAGAACAACGACATGTAATTAGAACGGTAAGGAACATATAGCCTAGGGAACGTCATGCATAACATAAAGTATAACAGTATGCGCCCGCTGCACGGCATTACGGGGCGACTATGCCGACACGTTATAATATTCTGGTTTAAAGTTAATGCTTGTGAAATCAGCTGTCACTCGACTATTACCTGACCAATACCTGTCAAACTCGGTCATAGAAAAATATCATGAATGCATATTTATTACGATGGGGAAACTATAAAATCGGAGTACGGACAACTAATGCCCAGCGTTGACGATGCAGATATAGAGCTGGAAACAGCTAAATGAGCTACAGCCCAAATGCAGTGAGCTTTATCAAGCCCACTAGTTGTAATAAAAACAGCGCCACCTATCGTATCGGATATGACATGCTTTCGGCCTCAGTGTGTTTACATGATGGTATAATTCGAATCTTTGCTTAGTCGGACTATGCTTTCTTTCGAGGGTAGGTGCTATTATCCCAATGTACATGGCAGTGAATAAATCGAATCATTGGCCGAAAGCATGTCATATCCGATACGATAGGTGGCGCTGTTTTTATTACAACTAGTGGTGATACAGCCCTTTCCGCTTGACCTCTTCACCACTACCAATAACAACAACAGTTGATTGAGCATGAATCGCGTCTGTTCATCGGTCCAGAAATGCGTGTTGCCTCTTGGGTTGTTTGTTTGTTTGTTTGTTTGTTTCTGCCAGGCCGATGTGTTTATAAGTTACATTATTCAAAGGTGAAAGATAAAAGGCGAGAGAAACGCATGCACATTCACACACACACACGCGCGCAAATAATGGGTTACAGCCAAAACGCATTGCCCTTCTGCCAGTTGCATCAAATTGTTTAAGTACTTCTTCGCTGTCGATTTCCAAATCTGTGTGAATATTCATAAGAGCAAGTCCAGTCAGTCTTTTGTCAGTCATCGTACTTCGTAAGATATGTCTTAAGACGCCCCATTGTACTGAATGACCGCTCAGCAGACGCTGTGGAAACGGGCAAATGTGCCGAACTTTCCAGGGCTTGATAAAGCTCACTGCATTTGGGCTGTAGCTCATTTAGCTGTTTCCAGCTCTATATCTGCATCGTCAACGCTGGGCATTAGTTGTCCGTACTCCGATTTTATAGTTTCCCCATCGTAATAAATATGCATTCATGATATTTTTCTATGACCGAGTTTGACAGGTATTGGTCAGGTAATAGTCGAGTGACAGCTGATTTCACAAGCATTAACTTTAAACCAGAATATTATAACGTGTCGGCATAGTCGCCCCGTAATGCCGTGCAGCGGGCGCATACTGTTATACTTTATGTTATGCATGACGTTCCCTAGGCTATATGTTCCTTACCGTTCTAATTACATGTCGTTGTTCTGTGTTGGGACAGAGCTTATACAGGTGGGTGACGGTAGCACAGTCTGTTCGTGGGCATAAAGCCCGTGCCATTGTGACAGTGTGTTGTGTTTAATAAAAAGCCATAACAAATATACCACGCTTCCGTGATTTGTTACAATATAATGGTCTTGCTTCTAGAATGTATAAACACGTAGGTTACAGGGTGGGTGTGGCAGAGAGAGAGAGGGAGAGCGATGATGCACACGGATATATCAGATTTAGCGACCGGAGCAAAGTTATGTTGCTGTAACGTTGAACTCTTTGCAATCAATAAATACAGTACTTAATAGGCTAATTGATACAATATCTCCTCGTTTGAGTGTGGTTGTTTGAGTGCAATGGGAGTGTATGATCGATGTTGTCTATAAAGGTATTTAGGTAAAGGTATTTACGGGAAAATATCTCGATCCACCTGTCACGTCTCTGTCTTTAGAGGGCAGCGCCAGATAACTGAACACAACTAAAGTCAGGCGTGCCTCGCGGACACAATACCAAATTTCATCATATTTGATAGAATGAAGGACATATTAGTTGTGAATAGTATCACCGAGTTTGATAGGTATTGGTCAGGTAATAGCCGAGTGACAGCTGATTTGCTTTCTGATTTGACAGTACCTTTTCGTGGTTTTTTTCAGCGCCAGATAACTTAACACAACTAAAGTCAGGCGTGCCTCGCGGGCACAATACCAAATTTCATCATATTTGATAAAATGAAGGACAAATTAGTTGTGAATAGTATCACCAAGTTTGACAGGTATTGGTCAGGAGAGACGGCCCAGTGTTCCGAAAGCCCGATATTCCGAAATCTCAATATTCCGAAAAATAGTCCCCCTGGCAAAATTTAGAAATATGTTAAGTGGCACAAAACACTCAAAGCATTTCGTTTGCACAGCAGAGCGGAGACGCTCACCGGGCTATCACGCATATAACTTTTCCTAGGCAATATTTGTTAACTTAGCCTACTCTGGTTTTGAATATGGGGTAGGCTACCACTCATGCGAAGGAAATCACCGGCAGATTGTCGCAGGACATTACGCAGATCTTGTCAAGCACTGACAAAGCATGCATGCGTTGGCAATCATACAAATATTTTTGTATCATCGCGATGCAAATGCATGTGTGTATAATAATATTCTGAATTCAAGTTAATGCTTGTGAAATAAAGGCATTTATATGTTTATGATTGTGTGATTCATTGGGATGTGCATGTGGGCAATAGTGGTTCACGTTGCTGTACTCACAATTTCGGAACAGCGGGCTGTCGGAAAAATGGGCTTTCGGAACATTGCCATGGAACCTTGGTCAGGTAATAGCCGAGTGACAGCTGATTTGACAGTACTGCTGTTGTTTTAAGCAAATAAAATGTGGAACGTCCTTATACGTGTTTAAGGAGGGGTTGTAAAGGTGCTCATATCTTCGGTCCTCTTCTGTTATGTTTGTTCATAATCAACAAGAATAAGCTTGTGAGACAGTCTGCAGGATATTCATAAAAAACCGTGTCATTAGTATGAACATTTGAGACAATTTATCCCTCTTTCGTCTTCCGGGTCACGACCTGGCAGGGAGAGAGGGAGCATGCGCAAAGATGCAAAGTCCAGTTCCTTATCCAATTCACCGTTACATGCCGCAATAGTCGAACTATCAACTGGATCGGATCGAGTTATCCAGGGGTGTTAGTCCGACTATGTGCGGTCCGACTACGATCCGACTAAGGTGCTTACATGAAACGGATAATGCGATTTCAGTCCGACTAAGGCAGTTATTCGAATCCATGTAACCACGGTCAGTGTAGTGTGATGTATTAGAAACAGGCCTGACATAAGAGTATGTTTTAAAAACACTGTTCAACTCTTTTATTATTCAGAGAGAACATGATGCTGAAACACTACAACGTGCTCATAGTTAGTTTGTTGTAGTCTGTATTAGTTTGTTACTTTTTTTTTTTTTGCATTTGCATTAAAGTGACTTTAATAATCACCATGTCATTACAGAGACCAACAAACTCTTTTTTAGCCACTTCAAGTGCTGAGCATCAGCAGGTTTCTTAGGGTCATTTTACAACTCTGAGGTCATCATTTTGTAGTCATCTATGGAAGTCAGTTTCTCTATGAATAGGGGGTTTGCAAAATCCCATCGACCAAGCTCTGTCCCTTGTGAGTCATGAATATATAATATGATGGTTAAAATTATGACCTGGACAATTGTAATGGTATAATTTGCAATTTACACTTTTCGCAATTTTTGAGTTAACAGATTTGTTTTCATTTCTTTTCAGCCCATTTTAGCATTTTCTTTCAGACTGTACATATCTTTATTATGGAGGCCTGTAACCTGATCACCATGCCTTATTCCAGTTTTTAAGCTATGTTTGTGTTGGCAAACATAGGTGTTGGTGTCATCTTCAAGTTCATGTTGATTGTATGTGGTCATGTAAAGGGCCATAGAAACACACCTGATGTACCCGCTAGCCACCCAGGCTATGCACTGTGTAGTCCTGTGGTCTGGGTAGCACACCCTGAATGGAAAGCTTGCACAGCACGACTGTCAACTATATTAGCAAAAGACACCAGTTAGCATGCTATCAACAGTGCTTGTGTTTTGGCATGCCTTTTTACGTTGTTCACATGTTTAAGACCAAAACTCCTTACTGCTGCTTTATGAGACGGTAACATTGGGAAACTTCTGGAAAGTTGTCTTTATAAACGTAAATGGAATACATTCAAGCAGGCCAGTGAGGGCCGTGTGAATTTACCTATTGATGAGAGAATGAAACCAGGCACCTTCTTTTTAAATGCTGCTTAAATTAATTAAAAAAATAAACACATTTATTAAGTTGTCACACACAAGAGAGTAGGTATGTATATAAAGGTGTATAGCCTATATGAACTTGGTCGCTTACCTTTGCAAGGATTCAGAGGTTGTGCTGTCAGCAGGTAGGACTACGGAGAAGTTGACAGGTTCATGACATTTAAATGGAACCCTCCTGAGGCCCCCCATGAGCCCAGGGTTGGGTTCATGTCTGACAACAAGAGCAATCACACATACAGTGGGGAAAATAAGTATTTGAACCACTGCCGATTTCGCAAGTTTGGCCACTTGCAAAGAAATGTGTGATCTATAATTGTAATAGTAGTGGAATTTTAACAGTGAGAAACAGAATATCAACAAAAAAATACTTATTTTCTGCATCAAATACAAATAAAGTCATTAATGTTATAAAATGCAGTTTTCTGGATTTGTTTGTTGATATTCTATTTCTCACTGTTAAAATACACCTACCATTACAATTATAGATCACACATTTCTTTGCAAGTGGCCAAACTTGCAAAATCGGCAGGGGTTCAAATACTTATTTTCCCCACTGTATGCTCAAACCTGCAGTAGCTCAGGTGCTCCTTGCCAGACCCCGTTTTCATCTGCTTTTGTCCAGTTTCCTAGCAACAGGTTTGAATGAGCCATAGAGTACTAGTTGCATGACCACACTGTTTGGAAAGATAAGAAGGAAGATTGTAATGGTTACATGTCAGGAGAGACCAGTCCAAATTTCTGCACATGTGCCAACCAGATTGTGAGAGCTTTCAGTGTATTCAGTATCTTTCACATATTTGCTCTTTGACATATTTACTGCTCAACAGGAGTGTGACTGAGTACGAGTCACAGAGAGACAGAGGTAGAATTAAAAAAAAGACATATAAGCTGAAAAGTGTTACATGGGAAAAAGAAGATGGCTGTTGTAAGAAGAGAGTAAATGGAAAGATGAGAAATCTAGAGTTTACAGATCCTGCATTTAACCGTTTCATGTCATCCTTGTGTCCTTGGCATGAGCATAAGAAAGCATAAGAGTCTCTAATCTATGCTCCCTGCAGGCTACCTTCTTTGATTTGTGTCATGTGTTTTACGTTATAGAGCCACCACAGGTTTTCATGTACCAATGTGAGTCAGGGCTGTTCAGACATGCGGTGCCTTACAACCTTACATGTTGAAACTGCACGCAGAAGTCCTGGATAAATACCAAGCTAACTGCAGTCTCTTCTGGTGAAGCTGTCTGCTAAGGCCACTAGCCCCAGACAGTGCTCTTGCAGCAGTGTGCTCATGCGCTAGTGCGCTAGTACGCTAGTGAGGAAGGCATCGCCTCTGGGCGTAGGGATCTGAGTTAGTTAGGGGATTTATAGAGAAGAACTTCCACTTCTCCACCGACCTTTGAAAAGGACCGGACTGGATCCTTTGAGGCACTAGTTTTGCCAAAATTCAGCCAAAATGAAATCGTTGCCAATATTCAGCCAATATCAAAAGAACTCTCCAGTGAGGCCTCTCCTATCAATGAAGGCAGTACAGATGTGTTAAAGGTCAAATTCACCTGGCCTCTCCATATTTCCTACCATCTGTCGTGTACGACATGTAATATAAAATGTACCATATTTTTTTCTTTACAGCATGGAGTTTATCCAGCAATTTAAACAAAGTCTGCATCATCTGTAAAACTGGCAGTCAGATCCAACATCTGCAGTGTGGGGAGAGAATTAGTAACAGCATACACTGGAAATGAATGATCTCTCTCTCTCTCCCAAATCCACTAGCTCAACAGAATGCTCAGATAAAAGACTGTAACGCACAATAAACTGCTCAATTACCAAATGGCACATGACCTCTGAGACACGCAGTGCAGTGCGACCCCCACCCCAAGCTCAAACAACCCGAGGCTACTGGCTCAGGCTGGAGCGCTGACGACGTACTCTGATCTATATGCAGGCAGAATGAATTTGTATTTTTCTGCAAACTGCTACTTTCAATAATTCCCTTTGCCCATAATGGATAAGGAAAAGCTTCAAGGCATTAGCACACACTAGCAAGCTGAACCTAGAGCCACGGGAGGGAGGGAGGGAGGGAGGGAGGGAGGGGGGGGGACTATGGGGCTGTGATTCATGCACTAATTTCAGGTTCTACTTGTTCGTATGAGTCAACACAGTCACTGGTAAGCAGAGGATCTGTTAGCATTTGTGATGATCCATGGCAGGAGAATAGGATTAATTAGGATGATACTATATTGATTGATGCTAGTACTTTTTCTACATTCTCCAAGCATATGTTGAGGTGTATACCTGATGTGATTTGTACAATCTGTGAGTTTGCAGTGTCTATACTGACATGCCTACGCTGTACGGACGCTTCAGATCTGAAGCTATGCGTGAATGTTTTACAAGATGAGCCTTAAATGATTTGTTATGGGTAATATTCTCAAATGATTAATTATCTATTTCCCTTTTAGTACTTTTACATTTCACTTGCTTATCTGTCTTTTTTTGTTTTTATTCCTCTTACTCATACATCTGACTCTTAAGTTTTGCACGTGTATCATGTTGTTAGTATTTATTTTGTATAGTATTTTGTCTCTCATTCTTTCCACTTTTATTCATTTTATTTGTTTTAGTCATTTATTTCCTTTAATTTATGTTGACTTTTATTGTCAATCTATTTACCTCAACTGGAAAGAACTTTGGTACAACTCCTGTTGTTTTGAAATGTGCTACATAAATGAAACGACTTGACTTGACTTGACTTGACTTCCAGGTTCTGGTATTTTACGATTCCTGCCACAGTAGCACATTTAGTAAGAACTTACTTGCTTGGTTCCTCAACTTGTTCGGCCCTAACACTGTGGGATGGATTGTTGGGGGTGCAGCTCATTCACATTCCAACCACATAGTGGAGGGTTAAGCATGAGTCATCTGTGGAGCTTGTCAAACGCCATGGTAGACTGACCAGCGTGATTACTTATTCTCAACAGCAAAGGACCAAGACCTGTGAAGAGGTGTAATGTGCTCAAAATGAGAGGAGCTCATGTGTGTATGTGTGCTGAGCTCCTTTTCAAATCTGATTGGATGGAAAGTGTCTACTACTGAAAAGCTCTACTTATTTTTCTGTGACTGGATGGCACTTGATGACAGCGTACTCCATTGAAGGCGGAGGAACTGTGAGCAGTGAGCTGTAACATGGAGATAACCAGTTCATGCTCTAACAACCAGAGTCTGGGTCGGAGTAAATATCCACGTACAAATGCAGGGAGGATAAGACACTGGCACTGGCGGATCATCACTTTCAGGCTCTGTAGGAAAGATCAGATATTACTTTATAGCACCTCATCCCCATTCAATCCACTTTCATTTCAAGTAATGTGGTATTCAATCCTGAAGTACAATGTTTTAGTCCATTATCCAAGTTCATCTCCTAAACATTAATCCTATTCTACTCAGTGGTAATATTTGTTTTACTTTTGGTGCCATAAAAATGTCCATGTTTGTCTAAGCTTTTCTCATCTCATCTGTCGATAAACAGAATTTGGTATGGTGCATGACTACCTGCAGCTGCACACAAGACAACAGGGATTACTAAAAGCTTTAATTGTTTTTTTTGTAGAGACTTTCCATTCCATTGTGGATTTAGTGAAAATATCACCATGATATTTACTATAGCACATAATTGAACATTACCATGGAATATATTGCTTGGAGCTCACTTTGCTAGTTGTCTTTATTCAGTGAATCCTGCCTCTTCATGGAGATGGAAGATCCGCGGGTGCTCGTGGTTTCCTCACCAGGCTGTGCTTATCATGCAAAGCCAGCGCTGCAGCTCCAGAGAGCCTCTCCATTTCTCTCCCATTCACCCGCAATGATGACAGCCCTGTCCTGGGCTACAGCGCAGGATTAATGAAGTTGCCCTTCTTGCTTTCATATAGTCTCACATACAAGGCTTCCACTGTATGACCATATACATTCACTTGATGAACAGAGCTCACACACATAAACACAACACACACACACACGCACACACGCACGCATGCACGCTTGCACGCACGCACGCACGCACGCACGCTTGCACGCACACACACACACACACACACACACACACACACACACAAACATCTCATTTCCAGGCTCACACTTTAACAGTCACTGCAAACCCATTGGCTGGATTGGATCATTTGGTAGTGTACAGTCCCCTCCCCTCTGTTGATAATGGAATTGCACAGAAAGTAAAAACATGGGTGAATTGTGATGATTAATGTCAACATGTTAGGGCCCAGTTAGTTATCAGTGAGATTCATGACTGCCTCATTGCAGGACTACGTATGTTCCATAATGTGTAATGTATGATCCCTTCATGCTCTCCACTTAAATGTGATCGCTGTCTTCTTTCTAGGTTAGGAGGTTACCAGTTTGTTTCATAGAGAATGAATGGTTGTCTGTGCAATTTCAAACATTTATT
>NC_045171.1:25776765-25781765 GCF_900700415.2 Clupea harengus | reverse complement strand
TCCTGGATACACAGCTCTAATGAGGTCCAGGGGAGCGCTCATTACTCCACTCCATGTTGCCTGAAATGCAATGGGACTGTGAGTTAAGTGAAAATAGAGGAATTCAATTACACTCCATGGCATGGCCGTCTGGCACACTCAGATAAATCAAACCTCTAGACATTCCTTGAGTATCTCCACCCTTGCAGAGGGCATATGGTACCTCAGTATATGGTGGAAAATATTAAGAACCGTGTAGGTCTTCCCAGAGGACACGCCGTACGGTGTAATATATACTGTACCTATGGCTTTCTATCAAGGTCAGTTTCATAGCCTACTGTTCTTCTAGAACCTTCTCTGTTCTCTGAAGGGTCACTTTGTGTCCAGTAGTCACATTTAGAACCACAGAAGAGTTCCGTTCATGGATTACAGACTTCATCCAAAATACCTTTGAACATCTCTGGAAACAGGTGGCAAACACATTATAGTGCATTTCTCCAAACTAAATCAGTATCTATAATGGCAATAGGGCCTTTTTGGTGCCTTTTCTGAAACATGTTTTGAGCTATATGTGATCACAACAGCAAATACAGGCAATCCTAACATACCACTGTTTTTCCCAATTCAGTTGAGCACAAATACATTTCCATCAAAAGGTTCTTGTGTAATTTAAAGCGTCAGCTATATTCATGGGCATCTATTCTTCAGTATCCCTTCATCCCATTTTAGAATGTGAAATGAGACGGCATTGAAGGGAAATGTTCTCGGTTCACGGCTGTTTAATCTCTGCTGCTGGCTCCTGTCAATGTACAAAAAATGTTCTTCAAAATATTCATCACACTAAATATAGATGAAATGAAATCCTGTCTCATTCACCTCTCCAGATAAAGAGAGGAGAGCACTAGTGTCTCTGAAAATAGATGAGAATGTTGATCTCATGGCGTAGCACAGTAAACAGAAGTGCAAATGACTTCAGAATTCAAAAGTCAATGTGTTGATTCATCATTCATACACCAAATGACTATGGACTCACTGAATTATAAAGAAGGTGAGCAGAGCAAGGGCGTAGGTTTGGTCTCAGCATTGGTAGGGACACTTTTTTTGGATATCCCAAACATGAGTAAGACCTTACCTGAAGCCCTGATGGTCCAGCTGCTGCTTCCTCAACCTGCGCTACATCTGCACTGGATTTCTGAGTTTCCTGAATGCATTTCAAAATAATGCCTTAACAAACAAAATTACCTAATGAAAAGTACATGCAATGCATTTGTTTGTTCTGAAATACATTTTTAATATGTAGGTAATTAAATCAGGTTTTATGGAGCTGTACTAGGCCTACATCATCTCTACTGGATGCAGCTAAGAGCATTTCTGAGCAATGAAATAATGTAGTAATGAATTATATGATGCATACATTTGGGCACCCAAATACATAGCACCTTTTTACTACCTACAAGTATAACATTTATTCTCAAAATAGCCAGTGTGAATGATAACATTCATGGGTAACATTGTCTAAACATCCCTTAAAGCAGCAATACGGAGTTCTGTTTCAAAACTAGTAAGCTAACTACCTAAAAGGCATGCAAAAACCTTGCAAACACCACCAACAGCCCAGCTGACACTGATTGAAGTTTGCCAACACACTAACTGGTGTCTTTTGGCAGTATAGCTGCGAATGTCATGCGTGTGAAAGCTTTTCTTCCATTTTTGCAGGGGGTTCCAGCCCGTTACACAGAACTACATAGGGCATATCTTGGATGGCTAGTGGGGAAGACACAGGTGTTTATCTGTCCTTCACATGACCATATGCTATCAAAATGAATTTGAGGATGGTACCAAAACTAGTTGCCTATAAAACCATACCTCAAAAAGCATCAAATTGTTGCATAGTGTTACTTTACTGTAAAAAACATGAATTACCCTGCTCTACATCTGTAGCTTCAGGCTGCTGTTTTTCCTGCACAGTAATTCATCAATTTAATACAGACACTAACCATGCTTCGTTAACTGCTGACATTGGTCGAGAGATTACAGGGAACAGAGATAGCATTATTACTATCCAAGAGATCATATAGGCCTACTTATCACCAGTAAATACCACTTTTGAGTTGCTAGCCTAAACTAGCATGATCCCATTATGTGGGATAATATTAACTACTTACTAACTGACAGTCAGGTCATGCCGGGAGATATCAAACTGAGGCTTTAACGTATCGACTGAGCGATAGCGAGGTTGATACGCCAAAGCTGAAGTTCGCTATTTCCCAGCATGACCGAACGGTCGAGGTTAGTAAGTTGTTTATTATATGACATTTTTCGCTCCTTTCATTTTGTAAATGGTAATTGTAAATAGAAAACATGTCGTTTTGTTCAGCTCTCAAGTCTTCTCACGACACAATGTGTTCCAGGTGTTGCGTAGCAACCAATTACTTGGTAACTTCAAGTTACCTTCAAGAAAACGGACAACACGGCTCAGCTAAAATGGCTTTAATTTACAGTAAAGTAACAACAAGTGATTCAAACTATAGTTTCTTGTCTTCACCATCACTTTCAATAACAAATCTTCGCTTCTTCTGAATTTCCTTATGGCTGTTAATGTTTTCATTTTCATCTGGATAGTAAAACTCAGACTGAACGCTTTCGCTCATTTTGAAAATGTCGTCAGAGGGCAATACAGATCCGTATTGACTGGTGAGGAGGGAAAATACGCGCCTGGCATGACTACTCATTAGCCAATCAGAACGCTCGTACTGTCGTTGCCATATAATAAGAGGCTTTATTATTTCCTGGCGTATTTAGTAGCTTTTAGAAAAATGCTGAGAACGTGAGCCTCTTCAGCCAATGAAATGACAGCATCTTGTCTCGCAGGCTCGAGGGCGCATTGGAAAACTTGGAAATGTATTTTTCACTCTTCTGGGCGATGAACATAGTATATATAATAATACAAATGAGTTTGCAAATATATTGTGCAAAATTATTTTTTATAACAGGCAATTCAAATTATGTCTCCCCAAACTTTGGTCGTGACTAGTCCCTATGGACCATATGCAAACCTACGCCCTTGGAGCAGAGCCATCAGGACAGTTCTGTGTTGAGCGGATGTGGAGGGAATGAGCTCAATCTTCTCCTCTCTCTCTCTGTCCTTGTGTGGCCTGAATGAGAGGGCTGGGATTAAATCTGACAGATTGCTTTGTGCACTTAAAAAGCACGGCAGAATGCTAGAGTTCAGCGGAGATAGAGTGGAGCAGGAGGCAGGACTGGGCAGAGGCCATGGACACTAGTGTTGAACCCAAGGTTGATCAGAGGCCATGGACACTAGTGTTGAACCCAAGGTTGATCAGAGGCCATGGACACTAGTGTTGAACCCAAGGTTGATCAGAGGCCATGGACACTAGTGTTGAACCCAAGGTTGATCAGAGGCCATGGACACTAGTGTTGAACCCAAGGTTGATCAGAGGCCATGGACACTAGTGTTGAACCCAAGGTTGATCAGAGGCCATGGACACTAGTGTTGAACCCAAAGGTTGATCAGGAGGCCATGGACACTAGTGTTGAACCCAAGGTTGATCAGAGGCCATGGACACTAGTGTTGAACCCAAGGTTGATCAGGAGGCCAGTCTGTTGATGTCCATTTTGACTCCATGGACATGCATTCCCCACACATTCTGAAAACAAAACACGTGACCCTGGGAACAGTGAGGCGAGACAAACCTGAACGGACACAAAGTTCATTGTTGCAGTTATTTCTTTAACCCTTCAGCATTTGAACTACAGTAAGAATGAAATGAAGTGATGCCATTCTTTCACCCATAGTTACAAAGATACAAATACAAAAGGCCAGTTTAGTTTGAATCCTGATTGACAATAGCACTAATATTATCTTATTTTTTATACAACTTCAATTGCTGGAGATGCGACCACATCCACGTGATGTGAGAGACCATGGGCAGTAGCGGTGTGACTCTAAACCAGCACACATGAGCAAGAGAAATGCTGTTCCAGTAACAGAAGAAAAGGCAAGCCACCCACACAGGAAGCAGACTGACGCAAACATGTATTTACTCATCTTGTACTCGTGTGGGAGTGGATATGTGCGCACATGTGAAATGGTATGTGTGGATGTGCATTCGCAGTGCGTACGTGCGTGTCTGTATACACAGTGGTTGTGTGTGTGTGTGTGTGTGTGTGTGTGTGTGTGTGTGTGCGCGTGTGTGTATGTGTGTGTGGTTGTGTGTGTGTGTGTGTGTAGTGCAAGTGTGGATTCTAACGGATGATGATGTGCCAGAAGATGGAGAGGAGAGGAGAGCTATTTTGATACTGTGTCACAGGGCTGGTGCTGGTGCTGATGCTGAGGAGGGGAGTGTGTGTGTGTGTGTGTGTGTGTGTGTTGAGGAGGGGAGTGGTGTGAGCTGCTCCCTCACGCAGCACTGTGACTGATCACAGAGCAGAGGCTGCTGGTGTTGCTGCTGCTGCTGCAGGTCTCTCTGTGCTCGAGCAGAATGGATACATGCAAAGAACCTGTGTCAAACTAAGCTTTTACATTTACATTTAGTCATTTAGCAGACGCTTTTATCCAAAGCGACTTACATATGTGCGACTTACAATGTATACACATTTTACATTTACACTGATGGCACACTGCACATCAGGAGCAATTAGGGGTTCAGTGCCTTGCTCAAGGACACTTCGACAGGGAATCGAACTAGCAACCTTCTGATTACTAAACGACTTCTTTACCGCCTGTACCACTGCCGCCCCCTTTTACCTTGTTAGCTTAGCTTGTTTTAAGATGAAAGCATGAAAGAACAGCCATCATGGCACATGAGAGTGGGGATGATTTGAAGGTTTTGCCTGACCATCACTGTGACTAATCCTCAAATTCAATCGGGTCTCGAGTAAACGAACTGCTCTTTCTCTCCAAGTGTCTGTGTTGAGCTGCCACAGACAATGACCTTGTCCTTCCAGGGATCAAGACAATGGAAAGGATTAGCAAGCATGCTAATGATGCCAGAAGTGGC